>NC_079194.1:67645383-67647883 GCF_029499605.1 Hyla sarda | reverse complement strand
CATAGAGTTAAAATCCTATAGGGGGAATATCTCTGTCTGATGTCCATTAAAAGTGTTTGCCCATATTCACACAGGCTTTGTATAATAGCCCTAGAGAATGTCACTTCTTTCATATGGAAAACACATTTTTAGCCCCAGTGTTTGACTGCAAAATGAGAACACTAATTATATATAATATATATATATATATATATGTATATATGTATGTTCTGTGATCTTATATATAGTGTGTGTAATTATTTTTAATTGTATTTCTTCTTACTTTCCTTTACATAGATGGTAACACCTGCCAAATCTAAGCTGTTTGACAGCAGTGGAGAAGATTCAGATGATGAAGAAGAGAAAGATGATGAAAGGTTTGAAATAAAGACTCAATATGAAGGTCGATCTGGTGCCAAGGTTAGTGTCCTATGACCTTAGTCTGTTATATAAAGTTATGTTTTTGCATAAGCTCATGTCTATTCTCGTGACTTCTTTTCTGCAGCTCATGCAGTTGCAGTCCCGCTTTAGAACTGATGAACGGTTTAAAATGGACGCACGATTTTTAGAAGATAGTAGTGAGGATGAGGAAGAAGCAGGTAAGAGCTGTGACTGCTTTAGAGCACAATTTAAGGTATTTCCATTACTGAATGTAACAGTATATTCCTGGGGCCCTCACAATCCAGAAAACAGGAGGAGCTAAGGTTTCTTTCTGTTTTCTATAGAGCAGTACCAAAAGCCTCTGCAACATGGTCCCATTCAAGTAAATGAATGAGAACTCCTTTCCTTTATACATGTCCTCTGTTTATGATCTGTTCCTGGCTTTGTATTCAGATATTGCAAAAAAAACACATGAACGCATACCCACAAAACAGGATTAAACCCTTTGTACATAAAAATATTGCTTATGTGACTCAGTACTAGCCCCTATATGTGTGAATGGAGTAGCGATCACACTATTTATTTTTTATATACTGTGTGTGTGTGTGTATATATGTGTGTATATGTATATATATATATATATATATATATATATATATATATATATATATATATATATATATATATATATATATATATATATATATAATTATGAACTGGCTCCAGAAAGTTAAACAGATTTGTAAATTACTTCTATTAAGAAATCTTAATCCTTCCAATAATTATCAGCTGCTTAAGTTGAGTTTTTCTTTTCTGTCTGGCAACAGTGCCCTCTGCTGACATCTTTGCTTGTCTCGGGAATGGCACAGAGTAGAAGAGGTTTGCTATGGGGATCTGCTTCTACTCTGACAGTTCCCGAGACAGGTGTCATCAGAGAGCACTTAGACAGAAAAGAACAACTCAACCCCAGCAGCTCATAAGTACTGAAAGGATTAATATTTTTTTTTTAATATAAGTAATTTACAAATCTGTTTAACTTTCTGGAGCCAGTTGATATAAAAAAAAAACATTTTTTTCCTGGACAACCCCTTTAATTTGTTCATCCTTCTACATACAGCATTTAACCCCTTGACATGTCCACATACAAAATATGTTACATCACTTCTTACAGAACAACCACAGAATTTGCAGATGGATGAAGACGGACTGTCAGCTGAAAAGAAGAGGAACCTGGACATCCTGCAGAGCGTCCTAAATATTAATGTGGCGCCACAGCCTGCAAGCAAAAAGGCGGCTAAAACAAAGAAATTCAAGTAAGAAATAATCAACTATTACTGTACTGTAAATATACTTTACTAGTTATAATCTTATTACAGATACGTAGGTGTGCACCTTAGTAATGTTTCTAGACCAGTGTTTCCCAACCAGGGTGCCTGCAGCTTTTGCAAAACTACAACTTCCAGCATGCCCAGACAGCCGAAGGCTGTACGGGCATGCTGGGAGTTGTAGTTTTGTGACAGCTGGAGGCACCCTGGTTGGGAAACACTGTGCTAGACCTTAAAGGGGATGTTTTAATTAAAAAATGTTCAGACATACATAGGCATACAGTCTAATTGTAACGAGCAGAAGTCTCCACTAGGGCTAAGTATAAAGGAGTACAGCATACAGAGGAGCACTTTCACCAGGAGACCAAGAGAAGATCCAAAATATGGAAGAAGTGCAAATTTGCCCCCATATAGTTTTCCTCTGTGTAGGATGCACTCCTGGTTTTGTCTTTGACTTATATAAAAAAAAAAAAAAAAAAAAAGTTTTTTTGAAGTACATTAAACAGATTTGTAAATTACTTTTATTAAAAAATCTTATTCCTTTCAGTACTTATGAGCTGCTGAAGTTTAGTTGTTCTTTTCTGTCTAAGTGCTCTCTGATGACACGCGTCTCGGGAGCTGTCCAGAGTAGAAGCAAATTCCCATAGCAAACCTATTCTGCTCTGTGCAGTTCCCTAGACAAGCAGAGATGTCAGCAGAGAGCACTGTCGCCAGACAGAGAAGAACAACTCAACTTCAGCAGCTGATAATTATTGGAAGGATTAAGATTTTTTAATAGAAGTAATTTACAAATCTGTTTAATTTTCTGGAGCCAG
>NC_079194.1:67370383-67640383 GCF_029499605.1 Hyla sarda | reverse complement strand
TATGTATGGCAGACATGTTCTTCCTCAGTTCCTATGAAAGTCCTATAGACAGTGAATGGCGCGGTGGCTGAGCTTGTACCCTGCTGCTTTATTCTCTCTAGGGACAGCTGACCTCTGTTCTTGTGGTCATTGGGGGGGGGGGGTCCCAACAGCCAAACCCCAAGCAATCAGCTCGTTATCCTCTATCCTATGGATCAGTGATAACCCTGTTTAAGGCTCTCTTATGCAGGTTGAATATCAGGTGAATCAATATTTGTAGGAAAACTGGCTCCGGATAATATGCACAATATGCATAATATGTAAAAGAGGCAGCTATCCGCCAATGTATGAACAATTGCTCATTCATTAGCTGATCACATTTATTGTGCAGCCAATTAAAGCATTGTTCTTGGCCACACATCACCCTGTTAAACAGTGAATGTGGCCGATAATGAAGTATTGACTGATCCAGCGATCGTTCATGCTGCCTGGCCATGTTTGATTTGACCCTTGTGAAGGCTAAGGAAACAAGTGCCTCCTACACTATAATATATAAAATGTATGTGTGAGCATATTTAAAGTGTGTGTATGTGTATATGTATGTATATATCAATTGTTATAATGTGTGTGTGTGTGTGTATATATATATATATATATGTGTGTGTGTATATGTAAATATATGCGCTCACATATACATATGTATATAATATACAATAATTTATGTGTATGTCCCTCTGTCACCAGTGATCAGTGCTGCAGTCACATTGACTAAAGCACTGAAGGGGGTAACTGTCAGGATTGAAGCTCCGCTCCTGACAGCTGCGGCGGGTTTCTGGCGATACGCGATCGCCGTCCCCAGCTGCCGATCAGCGTCCGCAGGTTTGCGGCGCTGTGATCGGGAATGGACGTGTGTGTGTGTATATATATATATAATATATATATATATATATATATATATATATATATATATATAATGTCCATTTGCATTGTCACTGTAAAAATGGACGTGTGTGTATGTATGTGTATATATATATATATATATATATATATATATATGTGTGTGTGTGTGTGTGTATATATATATATATAATATATATAATATATATAATAAATATAAAAAGACAAGGTCCGGCACTAGATTGGTTGCAGGTAAAAACTTATTTCTTTATCTGAGGATTCTGCAGTACAAGGCTACGATTAAGCTCTTTAGCGAAACACGTCAGACTTCCAGCCTTGTACTGCAGAATCCTCAAATAAAGAAATAAGAAGTTTTTACCTGCAACCAATCTAGTGCCGGACCTTGTTTATTTCTTTACAAGTGAGCAGCCGGAGGCGGTACCGGCCGGTCCGCAGCACAGGTGGTGAGGTAGGCGTGCACAGGGTGAGCGACTCACAATCCAGCCTTCTGATATAGATAGATATATATAAGCCACCAACCAGGTTTAACCATTTTCTGTACTGTACTTTTTTTTTTATATGCTATGATTGACCTGCAAACCCGAGGTACACAAGTTTAATACTTGTAACATTTTGGTCCATCAATTTCATTACAGAACCCTATAAAATTGAAACTATTAAACCAGCTAAAGTGGCCTGGCAGGAAAATCCAAGATTCCAGGACAGCAGCTCTGAAGGAGAAGAGGAGGAGGACACCCCAGTCAATACAGGGTGAGGTCCCCGTCCTAAAGGCTCTGTATGCCTAGTGATCATTATAGGTTGTGATGTTACTTATGAACATACCCTTACACAGTTCACAAAGTAAATTTTGTATCAGAAATATGTGCCATAGGGACCAGTAATCTGAACCTTTCTATATTTATTTGTCTCTTTTAGTTCACAGTTACAAAAAAACAGCAGCATCAGGTTTTTCTTTTTTGTGAAAGATGACACACGGTTAAAAGGTAAGTGTCCTAACTCCTGCCAACCTATTATTTACTCATTAGGCTATACCAGTGTCTCCCAACCAGAACGCCACCAGCTGTGGCAAAACAAAACTTCCAAGTAGGCCCGGAAGGCGTAGGCTGTCCGGGCCTGCTGGGAAGTGTAGTTTTGCAACAGCTGCAGGCACCCTGGTTGGGAAACACTTACTCTACAATAATAATAGAATGTCTATTGGAGGCTGTTGGCTACAGTGCATTACAAAGCATGATTAGTTAATGGGGGAATGTTCTTCGCATCCTATTTTTGTATACAGAGGGTCCAAGGATGTTCTTCCGATCAGCAGAATCTCAGCAAAAGGCAAAAGAATGGGATTACATGAGAGACACCATTATGGAGGTAAGACTTGTGAAAGAAAACAATAGAATGAAGCTGTCCTATTCAAGTGATAGGTGTCCTATTCAAACCACAGGGAGGGGGGGGGAGACTGAGCTGTGAGCTTCATCTGTTGACTTTTCTATTTGCTAGTTTGACCTTTCACTGTATTGCTGTGCAGATCAAATTTCAACAGCCTCCACCTTATCACAGACAGAACAGGAAGTCTCCTTTTAAAGGGGGTTATCCAGGAAAATACTTTTTTTTATATATATATCAACTGGCTCCAGAAAGTTAAACAGATTTGTAAATTACTTCTATTAACCTTTCAGTACTTATGAGCTGCTGAAGTTGAGTTGTTCTTTTCTAAGAGCTCTCTGATGACACTTGTTTCGGGAACCGCCCAGTTTAGAAGCAAATCCCCATAGCAAACCTCTTCTACTCTGTGCAGTTCCAGAGACAAGCAGAGATGTCAGCAGAGAGCATTGTTGCCAGACAGAAAACAACAACTCAACTTCAGCAGCTGATAATTATTGAAAGGATTTAGATTTTTTAATAGAATTAATTTACAAATCTGTAAACAGCCGCCAGCGTGAAGTCCGGGATCACCACGGCATCAGCAGGAACAAGAGGGGTACTCGGCCTCCTTGTTCCTGCTGATGCCGTGGTGATCCCGGACTTCGTGGCTGTTTACCTGCGGTGAGTGCATATACCCTCTTTTGCATATATTATTGTTGGTACTTCACCTTGTACGTGCACCCCACAAGTGCCGCATGATTACTAGAGTCTGGAGGTCCCGGTCCGCAGCATCTGAATCACGGTACTGTTTCTTGCTGTCAGTACCTGAATAGTTACATCTGTCAAAGGACTGAGGGCCTCCTTTTCTACAACAGTTATTAATTTACAAATCTGTTTAAGTATCTGCAGGCAGTTGATAAATAAAAAAAATATTTTTTCCTGGAATACCCCTTTAATTTAAGGCCTAGTGACCAGTCTGAAAACTACAAGATTTCAGCATTGTTTAAAGATATAGGTAGTATAATGGAAAATTAGAAAAAAAACATCAACCAAATATTCTTAAAAAAAAAATGTTTAACATAAAAACTTGATTTAACCTCTTCAGGACATAGGGCGTATGGATACGCCCTGCATTCCGAGTCCTTAAGGACCGAGGGCGTATCCATACGCCCGTGGGAATTCCGGTCCCCACCGCTAGCCGGTTGGGGACCGGAGCCGGATGCCTGATGAAATCGTTCAGCAGGCATCCTGGCATATCGTCCAGGGGGGTCATTATGCCCCCCCATGTCGGCGATGGCCGCAGATCGGTGGACAATTCAGTCCAGCGATCTGCGGCGATTCCGGGTCAATCAGGTCTCCGGTCTCTGACGGCCCCGAACAGCCATAGCCTGCAGGGGTGAGGTGGCACTGGTGCCACCTCACGATCGCCCTGATTCGTCGGCCGGATTACCGGCCGACCAATCAGGGCGCCTGCTGCGGGTGTCACTCCCGCAACCCGCTCCGCCCCTCTTCCGGAGGACGTAAGCGGGTGCGGGACGTGGACCCCGGGAGCTGGGGACCCCGATCCCCGGCGTCAATGTTGGGATCGGGGCCCCAGGAGCGGCGGCTGCGAGGGACTGACCTGAAGCAGCATGGATCAGGAGTTGGGTGAGTGACAGCCTCCTGCTGTTGCTTAGCAACAGCTCCCAGCATGCAAAAAGGGCATGCTGGGAGCTGTAGTTATGCAACAGCAGGAGGCAGACAACCACAACCCCCAGCATTCCCTTATGGGCATGATGGGACTTATGGTTTTGCAACAGCTGGAAGCACATTTTTTCTATGGAAAAGTTTACCTTCAGCTGTTGTATAACTACAACTCCCAGCTTGCACAAACGGCTAAAGTGCATGCTGAGAGTTGTAGTGGTGCATCTGCTGGTTGCATAACTACAACTTCCAGCATGCCCGTTGGCTGTCGGTGACTGCTGAGAGTTGTAGTTTTGCAACAGCTGAAGGCACACTGGTTATGAAACTGTTTTTTTTTTTTTTTTTACCTAACTCAGTGTTTCACCACCGGTGTGCCTCCAGCTGTTGCAAACTACAACTCTCAGCAGTCACCGTACACCATGCACCGTACATGCTGGGAGTTGTAGTTTTGCAACAGCTGGAGGCACACTGGTTGTGAAACACTGAGTTAGGTCACAAACTCAGTGATACATAACCAGTGTGCCTACAGCTGTTGCAAAACTAAAACTCTCAGCATGTACAGTCTGTCAGCGCATGCTGGGAGTTGTAGTTTTGCAACAGCTGGATGTTCCCCCCCCCCCGCCCCAATGTGAACGTACAGGGTACACTCACATGGGCGGAGGTTTACAGTAAGTATCCGGCTGCAAGTTTGAGCTGCGGCAAATTTTCTGCCGCAGCTCAAACTGCCAGCGAGAAACTACTGTGAACCCCCGCCCATGCGACTGTACCCTAAATACACTACACTACACAACCACAAAATAAAATAAAAAGTAAAAAACACTACATATACACATACCCCTACACAGCCCCCCTCCCCTCCCCAATAAAAATGAAAAACGTCTGGTACGCCACGGTTTCCAAAATGGAGCCTCCAGCTGTTGCAAAACAACAACTCCCAGTATTGTCGGACAGCCATTGCTGGGAGTTTTGCAACAGCTGGAGGCACCCTGTTAGGGGAATTCTACGCCAGTGATTCCCAATGTCCCACCCCTATGCTAGTCCCTAATTTAGGCCTCAAATGCGCATGGCGCTCTCACTTTGGAGCCCTGTCGTATTTCAAGGCAACAGTTTAGGGTCACATATGGGGTATCGCCATACTTGGGAGAAATTGTGTTACAAATTTTGGGGGGTATTTTCTGCTTTTACCCTTTTTTAAAAATGTTAAATTTTTGGGAAAACGAGCATTTTAGGTAAAAAAAAATATATTTTTTTTTTACATATGCAAAAGTCGTGAAACACCTGTGGGGTATAAAGGTTCACTTAACCCCTTGTTACGTTCCCCGAGGGGTCTAGTTTCCAAAATGGTATGCCATGTGTTTTTTTTTTTTTTTTTTTTTACTGTCCTGGCATCATAGGGGCTTCCTAAATGCGGCATGCCCCCAGAGCTTAATTTGCTTCCAAAAAGTCGTGAAACACCTGTGGGGTATAAAGGTTCACTTAACCCCTTGTTACGTTCCCCGAGGGGTCTAGTTTCCAAAATGGTATGCCATGTGTTTTTTTTTTTTTTGCTGTTCTGGCACCATAGGGGCTTCCTAAATGCAACATGCCCCCCAAAACCCATTTCAGAAAAACATACTCTCCAAAATCCCCTTGTCGCTCCTTCCCTTCTGAGCCCTCTACTGCGCCCGCCGAACACTTTACATAGACATGTGAGGCATGTGCTTACTCGAGAGAAATTGGGCTACAAATACAAGTAAAAATTTTCTCCTTTTATCAAAAATTGGGTCTACAAGAACATGCGAGTGTAAAAAATGAAGATTTTGAATTTTCTCCTTCACTTTGCTGCTATTCCTGTGAAATACCTAAATGGTTAAAACACTGACTGAATGTTATTTTGAATACTTTGGGGGGTGCAGTTTTTATAATGGGGTAATTTATGGGGTATTTCTAATATGAAGACCCTTCAAATCCACTTCAAACCTGAACTGGTCCCTGAGAAATATGGCGTTTGAAAATTTTGTGAAAAATTGGAAAATTGCTGCTGAACTTTGAAGCCCTCTGGTGTCTTCCAAAAGTAAAAACTTGTCAATTTTATGATGCAAACATAAAGTAGACATATTGTATATGTGAACCAAAAAAAAAATGTATTCGTAATATCCATTTTCCTTACAAGCAGAGAGCTTCAAAGTTAGAAAAATGCAAAATTTTCAAATTTTTCATCAAATTTACGGATCTTTCACCAAGAAAGGATGCAAGTATCGACAAAAATTTACCACTATGTTAAAGTAGAATATGTCACGAAAAAACATTCTCGGAATCAGAATGATAACTAAAAGCATCTCAGAGTTATTAATGTTTAAAGTGACAGTGGTCAGATGTGCAAAAAACGCTCTGGTCCTTAAGGCCAAAATGGGCTTGGTCCTGAAGGGGTTAAACAATAGGTCATTTTGTAATGACACATTCCCTGTAAGGCTGTATTAACTTACTGCGTCTAATTAGTGGTACCGCAGCTAATTACTGTATGTTGTTTGTCGCAAATTGCAAAAATTGAGGAAACAATGGTACATTTTACTGCAATCTCAGTAAAACACTTAAAAAAATAAATAAAAAAAGATTCCAGGCAAATACCACATACGGTAATTAGCTGTGGTACCACCTATAAGACGAAACGTATGAACACAACCTAAATAATTGGGTCTCCTGGAAAATATATATATATATTTTTTTTTTGAGAGTTTTAGAAACTGGAGCTAATTTCTGGGACAAATGGGTCAGGCTTCTTTCACACTGCTGTTAGCATACAGCAGTGTGACGGTTGTCGGGGGAGGCCAGGGTAATAGCAGGAGAAAAAATATGACTTGCGCCGTTTTTTACTCCTGCTACTCCAGCTACAAAATAACTGCACCCAAAAGACCCCATTATAGTAAATGGGATCCATCGGGACCCGTTATTGCCCGTTGTGCCCCGTCCAGATAACTGCCGTTAAAGGCTGCAAAAATAAATAAAAGAGCCTAACATCAGTTTAAGGATGGGGCACAGCAGCAGTGTGAAAGTAGCCTTACCTGCACTAAACCCAACTCACTGGATTATAGTGTGGGGGAACCAAAGTAAAATGATGTTAATCTGTTTAGCCAGCCAGGCTCTGTTGCTAGTATGCATAAATGTCCCTTTGTGCAGTGGAGGCGGAGCTGGCTTTACGAGCTTCCCTGCCTCCTTCTTCTGTGCTCTCATATGACCGCCCATCTTTTGAATATGCATAAACTTCACTCTCACGTCCTAATGATTTGAGAGCCTGTGCCCACATGAGCGCTCACATGGACATAGGCTCCACGTCACCAGGACATGAGGAGCGATGAGGCTGATGCTGCGCCTGCGCCTGCGCTCTGCTATTCTGACATGGCCCTCACATGGGCACAGGCTTTCGCGTCTTTAGGATAGGAGTGAATATTAATGCGTTTTCAGAAGATGGGCAGGCATATGGGAGCACGGAGGAAGGAGGCAGGGAAGCTCTGAAAGACGACTCCGCCTGCATTGCACAACACATTTTCATACTAGCAATGGAGCCTGTAACTCACACAGCTGTACCAATTTTTGTAAGTAATCATTTTCTTCAGATTCATCCGCACTTTAACCACGTTTATGGTTGAACCAGCTGTCAGTTTTCTTTTAAAGAGGTTGTGTCATGATAGTATCATAGAGATGGGGTGTACGGCTAGAGATTCCTATCTGGGAGCCAGAACATAAAGACGCTCTGTAGAATCGGCTCCTGTTCTGGTGGACATGAACCGTCTATGTAAATCCCTGCCATCCAATACTACATTTGCGAAATGCCACATTATGAGAGTAGTTGTCTCTTTAAAGTAAGTGTTATAGAGGACAGTCTTATGACCGCCTTTAGCTGGTGGCACGCTCAGTTTATTTCTGTTTTACTTGTACATCAGTGTCAAATTTACTCCCACACTTTTCAGAGGTGAAATGCATATTCTGCCCATGTTGTAGCCTGTATTAGTCCAAGTACACTTTGGACAGATGTTGGTAACCTTGCAGCACTGTTGGCAGGCGGTGCTGTTCATTTCTTCATGCGGTCCATACATCATGTACTATGTGAGTCTGCGGAGCAAGTGGTGAACACTGCAGTTGTGAAGACGGCTTTATTACTTAGCATTTCTTACATCGATACCATAACGCTGCATATAGTTATGATTATCAAAGTAACAATGCGATCTGGCGTGAGTGTTATTGAACACAGACAATTGCAGTGAATTGATGTTTATTACTATTGTTTTCAGTCTGTGAAATGGCAAATGAGTATAACAACAGGTGCACAGTGTGGAAGATCTGCCTGCTGCTCATGTAAGCGGTGGAAAGGAATGAATCATACAATCTATGGACGACTCATTATATAGTGGGGACAACAAGAGCAATACTGGAAATAACAGATCTGCCATAACAGTATATAATGAGCTGTGTAGAAATAGATTTACAAGTCAAAACAGGAGCTGAGTCAGAGACGCTTGTAGTCGGTAATATTTGTTTAGTGCAGTGAAATCTAAAGGCAGCCTGTTATTACTTTCATTCTGCCTTAAAGGGGTATTCCGCCTCTCGACATTTTATCCCCTGTCAAAGGATAGCGGATAAGATGTCTGATCATGGAGGTCCTGCAGCTGGGACCCCCGCAATCTCTGTGCAGCACCTGGCGTTTGTTTTAGAACGCTGGGTGCCGACGGCAGGGGTTGTGACGTCACGACCCCAACCCTTCTGACGTCACGACCCCAACCCTTCTGACGTCACGACCCCAACCCTTCTGACGTCACGACCACAACCCTTCTGACGTCCCGACCACAACCCTTCTGACGTCCCGACCACAACCCTTCTGACGTCCCGACCACAACCCTTCTGACGTCCCGACCACAACCCTTCTGACGTCCCGACCACAACCCTTCTGACGTCCCGACCACAACCCTTCTGACGTCACGACCCCAACCCTTCTGACGTCACGACCACAACCCTTCTGACGTCCCGACCACAACCCTTCTGACGTCCCGACCACAACCCTTCTGACGTCCCGACCACAACCCTTCTGACGTCCCGACCACAACCCTTCTGACGTCCCGACCACAACCCTTCTGACGTCCCGACCACAACCCTTCTGACGTCCCGACCACAACCCTTCTGACGTCCCGACCACAACCCTTCTGACGTCCCGACCACAACCCTTCTGACGTCCCGACCACAACCCTTCTGACGTCCCGACCACAACCCTTCTGACGTCCCGACATGTTTCCTCAATGCAAGCCTATGGGAGGGGGCGTGGTGGCCACCACGCTGCCTATATAGACTTGCATTGAGGGGGCGTGGTGTGACCACGAGGGACGTGGCTGTGACGTCACGGCCGCTTGCTCCAAGCGTTGAAAACAAAATGTTCCGAATGCTGGGGCAGAGGAATACCCCTTTAACCACAAGTTATCAGGGAGGCCTCTGGCCCACCAACCTTGATTGATAGATCTCTGCCAGTTTGCGTATAGGGAAAGGTCTATTAATCAAGGCTAGTGGAGCCATGCCTGTGACTTGTCTCGGGCAGCATGAAATTGATGATAGGTTCTCTTTAAGGGTATGTTAACATGAAAAAACATAGCACAAAAAACTGCATACATTCTGAGGGTATCCTGTAGCATTTTAGCCCCTATTTAAATTCAGTGTATTACTTGGGAATACCTTATTCAGAGTGTATTCAGAGTAGACACTAATTTGTGTCCTTCACTTTTGACAGGTATTCCCAAGTAATACACTGAATAAGTGACATGCAACTTATTCCAGCATAGTTGAAATGCAAAAAAATTTAATAAAACTGAATAGATATGTATTGAAAGGGACAGAAAATTATTTTCTTTATAAATGTTCTTTCCATATTCAGGGTTAAAGCATACCGGTCATATCACATATTAAAAATAATGCTTCAATATATTTCTCATTAGGTTTTGCAAATGCTTTACATGTCATTTTTATGTATCTAGCTTCTGTATATGGCTCACAAATCCCTCTGTTCTGCTGCTCACTCATTCTGACATTAACTGCTCTGGAAGGAACATGTCCGAGGCAAGCCCTGAGCACGCCCTCACTCACCATACATTCACTTCCTCCCTGAGTCTTCTTTGCTGTGCTGGGTCTCTTCATCCAATCACTGCAGACTGCTCTTACACCCCCTCCTCTCTCAGGACAGGAGTGAGCACAGAGGAGTGCTAGTCCCTACCTCACTTTCTGGACTTTGCTTTAGCTGGGACAAAGATGATACTGCAGCCGGACAGGATTATGCTCTGGATGGTTTGGGGACCACTTGTTTCCCGAGCAGTATTTCCCAAGCAGTGTTTCTCCAGCTGTTGCAAAACTACAACTCCCAGCATGCCCGGATAGCCAATGGCTGTCTGGGTTTGCTTGGAGTTGTAGTTTTGCAACAGCTGGAGAAACACTGCTTGGGAAACACTGCTTTATAGAGGCAAACAATAACTTGCTGTCTTACAGTTTGTTAGTTCTTGTGACTTTATTATGATTTTTTAATGATTTTTTTTTTTTTCCCTTCTATGTAGGAATGCAGGAAGAGGCACCGAGATGCAAAGAGGAAGCTGAAATCCAGACGTTAACCTGACCTTAAACAGTCCCGTCTTTATATGTATGTAAAAGGATGCGCTACCATGAGGACTTGCGTATATCATAAGACAATGACCTGGGGAGCGATGACACTGCTTCCTATGGAAGAAATCTTATAACACCATTATTACAAAGGCTTTATTTAAATGGACTGCAAACTATAAATGGATGTAATATAAAGAAAATTTTTCCTAAAAATTTTTTATTTTTTTTTTGTATTTTTTTGTTTTTGTTTGCTTTTTCAATAATATTAACTGTTTGATACATATATCCATTTGTAAATAAAAATTCTAAATTAAGTTGCATTTTGTTGTTTACACGCTTTCAAGTCTCATGTCAGTGGTTCTTACCGAGCACCGATCGCGATGATGTCCAGCATTAACCCTTTTAGATGCTGCGGTCACAGTTCATTGTGGCGTCTAAAAGTCCTGAAATAACTGCCTAATAAAAGTTGAAATAACCCCTCTTTTCAAAAAGTTTAAATAAAATTAATTTCATATATTTTTTTAAATATAAAAAAGCCCTTCCTCTAATAAAAACTGAAAACACTCACCTCTCTTCCAGTTTAAAAAAAGAAAAAACCCTGTCATGTGACATTTACAAAAGTGTTGGTAATTGGTATCGGCGAGCACTTGCAAAAAAGTATTGGTACTCTTACTCGGTTTAAAAAAAATAAAAAAATAAATATGGTATCCGGGCATCCCTAGTTTTTATATTATACTTGGTGAGCCTGGCCTTATTGGTATTAGATCACTATGCAAGCCCCTTTCAGAACTGTGTTTAAAATTTCAGGCTATTCCTCTTTGTTTCTTACGCATGCCATCCATGCACAGCCACCTCTCGTGTAAGGGGGGGGGGCAGTCCCGGTGGATCATAATTGTTTGGCATATATCTCCTACCTTGAAAAGGACCTGTCAGCTTTCCTGACATGTCTGCTTTGGGAAGTCGCAAACCAGATCGGATTCCCTTCAACAATACAAATGTATGTTGTTTTTTTTCTTGGTTGCAAAACCAACTCCAGATGACATTATGAAATTCAGGATATACTTATCTAACATCGTAGAAATGTAGAGCACTCGTAGAAATTTAACAAATGTGAAGATGATATAACCAAGAACACATACATTTGGAAAGTTTCTAGACCCTTTAACTTCATTTCACTTCACATTTTATGGTGCTGCCTTGTGCTGATATAAAAATAAATACATTTTCTTCTCTCATCCTGCACTAAATACCCCATAAAAACAATATAAATAGGTCTAAATTTCTATTTTCACAAATGTATTAAAAATGAAAAACTAACATGTCACATGGACATTCATATTCAAACACCTGAAATTTAACTCTGACTCCTCCCATTTCTCTTGATCATCTCTGAGATGTTTCTACACCTTAGCGGAAGACCATTTGTTTTCAACCTGGCAACAAAACCGGATACTGTCTGAAAATGAGCCAACCGGAGTCACTAGATGACTTTGTCTCATTCAAATGAATGGTGTGTGGCTGGGATCAGGATCAGGTGGAGAATCCCCAAAACGTGATGTGAATGAGCCCTATGACACATGAAAGCCGGGCATGCTGAGAGTTATAGTTTTGCAACATCTGGAGGTCCGCAGGTTGAAGACCACTGGTATTGGAGGTTTTACTCATATGTCCCTGCCGCTCCGGACCGTCGCCGCTGCCCTGGATGTCGCCTTCCATTGCTGTCGCCGCATCCCCGGGGTGTCCCTGATGCTACAGCAAGGCCGCGGCTTCCCCGGCATCCTCGCTCTCTGTCGCTGCCATCACGTCGCTACGCACGTCGCTCCTATTGGATGACGGGACGGTGTGCGACGTGATGACGACGATGGAGAGCGCTGACGATGCAGGGGATCAGAAAGAGGACGCGCTGGAGCCCCGAGGACAGGTAAGTGATTGTCAGCAGACCACATGGGGCACCGTAAACGGCTATCCGGTGGCAGCTGAAGCAGTCTGCACTGCTGGATAGCCGTTTATGTGATGGCCCTGACATACAAAAGCATCGTATGTTGATGCTGCCTTCAACATGCGATGGCCTCTGAGAGGCCATCGTATGTTGAACTGTTCGTATGTCGGGGGGGGGGGGGTCACTGTATTCTTAATGAAAACCTCATCCAGAGTGCTGTGGATCTCAGACCAGGCAGGAGGTTAAGGTGAGATTAATCAACACCTGAAAAATTTTAAGAAATCTAATAGGTTGCTATGGGCAACTGGTCCACTTTTCCCTCTATACAGATAAATCTCCCTTAATGACCCCAGTACAGCCAAGACAACACAGGAGCGGCTTAGGGACAACTCTGTGAATGTCCTAGAGTGGCCCAGCCACAATTATTACTTCATTGAAATTGAAAATACCTACTACTAGTGCCCCTTATCCAACATCACTGAGCTCGGGAAGATCTGCAGAGAGGAATGGCAGAACATCCCCAAATCCAGATGTGTAAGCCTTGTGGCCTCATCCCCCAAGAACACAAGACTAATCGCTGCCAAAGGGGCTTCAACTATGTACTGAGTAAGGGGTCTGAATACTTATGTCACTGCAATATTAAAATTTCTGTATTTTAATATATTAGAAATGAGTTGTAACATTCTGTTTTCACTTTCTTTGGACATTGGGGGACACAGACCGTGGGTGTATGCTGCTGTCTCTAGGAGGTATGACACTATGGCAACAAAGAAGTCTGCTCCTCCCAGCAGGATATACCCGTCTTTAGGCCCTGAGGTAATCAGTTTAAGCTTAGTGTCTGAAGGAGGTGGACATGAAAAAAAAAAAATATAGATTTTTATTTTATTTTAGCACAAGGCCACAGCATAACAAATTGTGAAGAAGTGTAAGGTTCTGCAAACATTCCAAATGCACTGTATACTCCTCATCATTGAAAGAAGGAAAAAGTTGTGGAAATATAAATGTTACGGTACACGGTACGAAAATGCTTTCCTAAGCCCCTTAGTGCTGAAGACTGGAACACCTTCTCGCTCCGCTCCCATTCCGGTCTCAGCTTATTAGTCAGATGGAAGCCGGGCCCTGTTTCCAAATCCTGTTCTTAATCCTGTTCCATTGCTGTGAATAGGAATTGGAATTAGTGCTTGGCTTCCAGCTGAAACAGGGATGGGAGTGAGAAGACGTTCCAGCAATTGGTCCTGGCAACATCTCTTTGACAAGTGGCACGAAAGAATAAAAGCAGATCGAAAACATCAATAGCGAAAAAGACAGCTACATCTTGGACAAAGATCCTGTGCTTCTCAGCACACATATAAAACTAATAGGTAATTTGTGTATGTTATGATGATCATATTGTGCTAGCCACGTTACGGTCACCTGTGTGTAGTGGGATTCCTAACATAAAATAGCGTGACGCTGAGCGGCGACCACCACCACAACACCAGTGCTTATAGAGGCAACAGCCCAGTGGCAGAGCAGCCCCAATGTTGCCCGACCTAGCCTCCAGCTCTGGGCTGCACCACCTAGCCTGGGGCTAGGCTGGGCTGCATTGGGGCTTTAAGTTTAGTAGAGTTTCCTCTGAATAAGTTACATGGCAAGAACTGCCACAGTAGCATATAACCCCGAACCTAGTAGTTTGCTATAAATACTCTCTATCAGACTCTATATCTTTGCTTACATTGTCTTACAAATCAGAACCTTCCAAAGGGCAAGTAGGAAAGCAGCTCTGGTATGACCCATGGGTGTATTTTACCGGTGACACCACCAGGATTGTGTACAGCAAAAAAAAAAAACAGACAGGTAGGACATATGCAATGATACAGAAATCCTAAACGTTCATTTTCATCCTACAAGTTGGCATAGCAACCTGCACCGAGCAGCCATAAAGCTTATCCTGTCTGCATTTAAATGTCCGCATAGTTCTGCACACATTTCGCCCCAGAAGGACTCGCAGTGATGTTAAATATAGCTATACCTAGTATTGTTGTGCGGATGCATTGACGTGCCTTGTTTTTCTAATGACTTAAGCTATGCTGTAGATAAACTTGAGTACTAAACATAAATGATTAACACACAAGCAATCCCAACAGCGACCACTTGGGGGTGCCAAAGTCTCAGTCCTGGATCAAAGAACGTTTGCAAAGAACTTCCATTCAACTACAATAGGTGATAATAGCCAATGTCAGGATTCACTGATTCACTTTATCTGCAAATGTCACACATCTGTCAGTCTCTCCAACTAGCACTTCAGTGATCCAGATCCAGCCGTATTTCCTTTATGTTACTTTTAGGCCCTTGATTGAGGTCCTTCTAGGATTTCAGTCTTGTTCTCGGATTATGGACTATTAACCTTAAATGTGAAGACGCCATAAAAAACACATCACTAGTAGATTTTTCATACTCTCGCGGAGACGGCGATGTGTAGCCTTAGGTGTCAGCTGGAGAGTGTGTCTGATCTGTATCCCTGCGTAGAGCATCAGTAATGATCAGATACATAGCACAGAATCACAGTGCAAAGGATCTCCGGTCGCACAAGTAGTTTTACACAAAGGAGCTCATTTAGGGTACAGCTATATGGTGGCTGTTGTACGTATTTCACAACCAAAGATCCCCATGTTGCACTGACTGCAATGGCGTTCTGCCACCTTCAGGTAGCTGCACCATGCAGGTTGCAGGCTGACCATATTAAAGGGGTAAAAAAAATATTATTATAATATATGTATATATATATATATATATATATATATATATATATATATATATAATATTTTTTTTTATCAACTGGTGCCAGTCAACTGGTACAAATATAGATTTGTAAAGTACTTCTTTTAAAAAAAAAATCTTAATCCTTCCAGTACTTATCAGCTGCTGTATGCTTCAGAAGAAGTTGTGTACTTCTTTCCAGTCTGACCACAGTGCTCTCTGCTGACACCTCTGTCTGTGTCAGGAACTGTCCGGAGCAGGAAAGGTTTGCTTTGGGGATTTGCTCCTGCTCTAGACAGTTCCTGACACAGAAAGAGGTGGCAGCACTGTGGTCAGACTGGGAAGAACTACATAACTTGCTCTGGAGCATACAGCAGATTTGAAAAAAATTCCATTGGAGTACCCCTTAAATTTTTATTAGCTAAAATTCAGCTCAATGCAGGCACAGCCATTTTGTCATGTAAAGCCCTAGGCCAGGGTTTCCCAATCAGGGTGCCCCCAGCTGTTGCAAAACTACAACTCCCAGCATGACTGGCCAGCAGAAGGCCGTATCCCTTTAATTTTCATTAGCTACAATGCAGCTCAATGCAGGCACAGCCATTTTGTCATGTAAAGCCCTAAGCCAGTGTTTCCCAACCAGGATGCCTGTCATGTAAGTATAGAGCAGTGCTCCCTAACCAGGGTGCCCCCAGACATGCTTGGAGTTGTAGTCTTGCAATAGCTGAAGGTACCCTGGTGGGAAACACTGCCCTAGACTTTTTGTACATATTGTACAGACTGTCTGGGCATGCTGGGAGTTGTAGTTTTGCAACAGCTGGATGCATCCTGGTTGGGAAACAGTGCCCTGGACTTATTGTAGGGCTGAGGACCCAGATCATATAAAGTGCAGGGATCCATCAGCTGCAATTTCCTTTCCTATCTACCGACAGGTGCCCTTTAAGATGCACAGAGGTGACTTGTTAAGAGGCACGCACCTTTTTTTGTCGCATTTTAGGATGGGTCTAAGAAATACTGATCTTAAAAAAAATCCCCACAATCTGTTTAGCCATCATAAACCATTAAATGTTATGATTCGTGACTGAGCAGAAATAATCTATATATATAAAACTCAACGTGTGTGTGTATGTATGTGTATGTGTGTGTATGTATGTATGTGTGTATATGTGTGTATGTGTGTGTGTATGTATGTATATGTGTATGTATGTATGTGTGTATGTATGTGTGTATGTATGTATGCATGTGTGTATGTATGTGTGTGTGTATGTACGTGTGTGTGTATGTGTGTGTATGTATGTGTATGTGTGTGTGTATGTATGTGTGTGTGTATGTATGTATGTATATGTGTGTGTATGTATGTGTGTATGTATGTATGTATGTGTGTATGTATGTGTGTGTGTATGTGTATGTATGTATGTATGTATGTATGTATGTATGTATGTTCCAGCATCACGTCCAAACGGCTAAAGATATTAACATGAAACTTGGCACACATGTTACTTATATGTCAACAACAAGCATAGGATAGGTGATTTAACCCTTACTCACCCCCATTTGCCAGGGGCAGGGTTTATGTTTAAAGTCCCATACAAGTCAATGGGAAATACATGTTTCTGCATAATTTCCAAACGACTGGAGATATTTCGATAATACTTGGTCACATGTTACTTATATGTCAACTTAAAATATAGGATAGTTAATTTAACCCTTAACTACCCCCATTTGTGAGCTTCGTGGCTTTTGTTTAAAGTCCCATGCAAATCAATGGGAAATGTATGTTCCCACATAACTTCCGTACGGCTGGAAATATTTCAATACCTGGTACACATATTACGGGTCGGGATATGAGGTCGAGATAGGAGGTCAGGATTGGAGGACGAGATATGAGGTCGGGACAGGAGGTCGGGATAGGAGGACAGGATAGGAGGACGGGATAGGAGGATGGGATAGGAGGTCAAGATAGGAGGTCGAGATATGAGGACGGGAAAGGAGGTCGGGATAGGAGGACGGGATAGGAGGATGGGATAGGAGGTCGGGATAGGAGGTTGAGATATGAGGACGGGAAAGGAGGTTGAGATAGGAGGTCGAGATAGGAGCTCGAGATTGGAGGATGGGATAGGAGGTTGGGATAGAAGGTTGGGATAGGAGGTTGAGTTAGGAGGATGGGATAGGAGGATGGCATAGGAGGACGGGATAGGAGGTCGGGATAGGAGATCGGGATAGGAGGTCGAGATAGGGGTCAGAATAGGAGGTTGAGATAGGAGGACGGGATAGGAGGTCAGGATAGGAGGACGGGATAGGAGGACGGGATAGGAGATCGGGAAAGGAGATCGGGATAGGAGGATGGGATAGGAGGACGGTATAGGAGGTAGGGACAGGAGGTTGGGATAGGAGGTCGAGATAGGAGGACAGGATAGGAGTTCGGGATGTGAGGACGGGATATGGGGTTGGGATATGACAACAATATATGAGGACTGGATATGAAATCAAAAGCTTCCTCCTTTGTTTATTTTCCTCCCCAACAAGAATTAGGAAGGAAAAACCGGGCAACGCCGGGTACTCAGCTAGTATTCAATAAAAAACCATGGTATGGAATGATGCTGCTGAGATGCAAGATGCAATGTAAAGGCCAAAGGCAAAGAAGATGTTATGTCTGTCTATCAGGTCTGGAAAAAGCTGCGATTAGTTCTAGTTGACACAGAAAAAATAGCACAAGTACCTATATCCGAGACTGCTCCAATACACAATATATAATACATAAAAACACAGCACTATATTGGAGTTGATATCTGTATATCAGAAAATACCTATTATTATAGAGTACCGCAATGGTGTAAAACAACCAAGGAGGAACTCCAAATCTCTGTACAAATCTCTGTACATAATAATCCTCCAGATTTCAATCTGTATATCTACCCTGTAAATATTAGTACAATTATATATGCCAAAAAAAACTATGATGGATCACATCAGGAAATATTCCGTTCTCATGTACGCTGCACTGTTACTTAACAAATAGAATGCTGCTAATGTGTACACTGTGCCGCTATATAAAGGCGAATCAAAGATGATCATTTACCTATAACATTGACCATTCTCTTAGTTAAAAGGGTACTCCGCCCTTAGACATATCTTTAGGATAGGGGATAAGATGTCTGATGTCGGGAGGTCCGAACACCTGTGATCTCCGGGCTGGAACCATGTTGTTCTAAACATTTATGTTCAGAATGCCGAACTCTGGTGGCTGTGGTTGTGATGTCACGCCCCCCCCCAAAATTTATGTCTATAGACAAGAGGTTGGGGAACATGCCCTATATCTGAACGATCAGAATCTATAACATGCTAAGGATTTGTTTGTAATATGTTCCATAGTTAAATATGCTCCAACTTCCATATCACCATGATAAATAAACAAATATTTTCATAATGTAATGTCCCAGTACAGGACATGGTCCTATACTACCCTTAGGCCCTGTCATGTTGAGATCCTCAGTGACCTGGGGGCTCCCACGCAGGGTCTCCCCCTGTTGTTTCCAGAATGTTGTGTATACTGCTTTAAAGGGGTACTTTGGCGCTTAGATATCTTATCCCCTATCCAAAGGATAGGGGATCAGATGCCTGATCACGGGGGTTCCGCCGCTGGGAACCCCCCTGTGATCTTGCACGCAGCACCCCAGTTAAAACCAGTCCCCGGAGCATGTTCGCTCCGGGTCTGAATACCGGCAACCACGGGGCCGGTGGCGTGTGACGTCACGCTCCGCCCCTCAATGCAAGCCTATGGGAGGGGGCATCAAGCCTCAAGATAATTGTTTCAAGCCTATTACAAGTATAATTGGTCCCAGCAAGCTGCGAGGTCTTCTGAGTTCCTGGCCACCTCTCTGGGAATCTGGCCTAGCTGTGAAGATAATACCATCTGTCTTAAACTCAGTAAAGCCTCCGTTAAACCATAACTGGTTGTGGACTCTCCTTTCTTTAACTAGCCATTGGAATAGAGGAGATACCGTTTGTGTGGTTTCGGTACCAAAAACCACTCTGGCGTCACAAACACTAGGGGTTAATAACATCTTGCTCCAGGGGGTTAATACCATCTGACCCCACTACCTACACCGCTATACTCGTGGTCCCGCCATACACCGGTGGTCCACCACAATAACCAACCTCCGGAATATAGAGAAGAAATAAGCATAATCTTCTATATTATTACTCAGGAAGATGGTGATTAAAGGAAGTCCTGCTTGGGGACCGAGGACTGTGTGTGACATTAATCACAGTGTGAACGCAGGAATGGAAGGGAAGACATTCTCATTTTATTGTACACATCTATTAAAGTTAATTTGTTCCTCTATTGTGAGGCATTCTTTATGGTTTTACCAGAAATGGTTAGGTTCATATAAAACCTGAATTTAAATTGGGTTTTCTATAAAGTTCAGCTCTAGGTAACCATTACTTTATTGTATTGAGACCTGCATTATAAACAAATCTTATAATGTGAATCAATTCTACTGTTAAAAGGGTACTGCAGCCGAAATTAACTTATCCCTTATTCACAGGATAAGTAAGTAGCTGATTGCGGGGAGTCCGCAAGGGGGGTGTCTGCTCCAGTAAGGAGGGAGGAGTGCCGGGCAGGCCAGACAGGTACTGGTAGTGGGGGACTCAATTATTAGGGGGACAGACAGGGCGATCTGTCACAAAGACCGGGATTGCCAAACTGTGTGTTGTCTTCCTGGCGCTCAAGTTCGGCACATCGCGGATTGGGTTGACAGGTTGCTGGATGGGGCTGGTGAGGAACCAGCAGTCATGGTACATATTGGCACCAATGACAAAGTAAGAGGTAGGTGGAGTGTCCTTAAAAATGATTTCAGGGACTTAGGCTGCAAGCTTAAGGCAAGGACCTCCAAGGTAATATTTTCTGAAATATTACCTGTACCACAAGCCACACCAGAGAGGCAGCGGGAGATTAGGGAGGTAAACAAGTGGCTCAGAAGCTGGTGTAGGAAGGAGGGGTTTGGGTTCATGGTGAACTGGGCCGACATCTCTGTCGGATACCGGCTCTACCGCAGGGAGGGGCTGCATCTTAATGGGGAGGGTGCAGCTGTGCTTGGGGAGAAGATGGCCAGAAGGGTGGAGGAGTGTTTAAACTAGGGACTGGGAGGGAGGGAACCGACAACATAGAAGGGGAAGATAGTGTAGATAGAGAGGGGGGACTAAGTAATATACCTGGGGGTGGAGCAGAGGGAGGGGTTAGAACAGTTAATAGGGATAGGCTTTATAGGAAGAAAAAACAAACACCTTTGAATTGGATGTTGACCAATGCCAGAAGTCTGTCCACTAAAACTGAGTAACTGGAGTGGTTGATGTCTGAGGAGGATTATGACATAGTGGGTATGAGACTTGGTTGGACGATAGCTGTGACTGGGTGGTCAACATAGAGGGTTATAGTCTATTCAGGAAGGATCGGACAATACAGATATATGGGAGGGAAATGATAATGTGGAGTCATTATGGATAGAAATATATGGAGATAAGAATAAAAAAATTCTGATAGGGGTTTGCTATAAGCCACCAAACATAATGGAAGAGGCAGAAGATCAATAACTGAGGCAAATAAACAAGGCAGCAAATCAGAATGATGTGATAATAATGGGGGGACTTTTATAGGGGTGCTCCGGTGGAAAACTTTTTCTTTTTTTTAAATCAACTGGTGCCAGAAAGTTAAACAGATTTATAAATAACTTCTGTTAAAAGATCTTACTGTATATACTCGAGTATAAGCCGACCCGAGTATAAGCCGAGACCCCTAAT
Organism: Hyla sarda; assembly: GCF_029499605.1. NCBI lineage: Eukaryota > Metazoa > Chordata > Amphibia > Anura > Hylidae > Hyla > Hyla sarda. Next base: position 67,619,364 of record NC_079194.1, on the reverse strand, counting down.
TTCAACCCAAAATCCCAGGAAAAGTTATTGACTCGAGTATAAGCCTAGGGTGGGAAATACATCATCCCCCCTGTCATCATCCAGACCCGTCATTAACATCCTCATCATCATCCCCTTGTCATCATCCCACACATCCCCCCTTCAACATCCCCTTATCATCCCGCACATCCCCCCTTCATCATCCCCTTGTCATCATCCCACACATCCCCCCTTCATCATCCCCTTATCATCCCACACATCCCCCCTTCATCATCCCCTTGTAATCATCCCACACACCCCCTTCATCATCCCCTTGTCATCATCCCCACCCCCCTTCATCATCCCCACACACCCCCTTCATCATCCTCTTCTCATCATTCGCCCTCAGTGGTCTTCAACCTGCGGACCTCCGGAGGTTTCAAAACTACAACTCCCAGCAAGCCCGGGCAGCCATCGGCTGTCCGGGCTTGCTGGGAGTTGTAGTTTTGAGACCTCCGGAGGTCCGCAGGTTGAAGACCACTGCGGCCTTCAACATCATCTAGCCCCCTCTCACCCCCTTTAGTTCTGAGTACTCACCTCCGCTCGGCGCTGGTCCGGTCCTGCAGGGCTGTCCGGTGAGGAGGTGGTCCGGTGGGATAGTGGTTCCGGGCTGCTATCTTCACTGGGGGCGCCTCTTCTCCGCGCTTCCGGCCCGGAATAGAGGCGTTGCCTTGACAACGACGCAGAAGTACATTGGCAATGAACGCACCTCTGCGTCGTTGTCAAGGCAACGTGACTATTCTGAGGCGGGCCCGAAGCGCTTAGAAGAGGCCTCCCCGGTGAAGATAGCAGCCCGGAACCACTATCCCACCGGACCACCTCCTCACCGGACAGCCCTGCAGGACCGGACCAGCTACGAGCGGAGGTGAGTACTCAGAACCAAAGGGGGTGAGAGGGGGCTGGATGATGTTGAAGGCCGCAGTGGTCTTCAACCTGCGGACCTCCGGAGGTTTCAAAACTACAACTCCCAGCAAGCCCGGACAGCCGATGGCTGCCCGGGCTTGCTGGGAGTTGTAGTTTTGAAACCTCCGGAGGTCCGCAGGTTGAAGACCACTGAGGGCGAATGATGAGAAGAGGATGATGAAGGGGGGGGGTGTGGGGATGATGAAGGGGGGTGGGGATGATGACAAGGGGATGATGAAGGGGGTGTGTGGGATGATTACAAGGGGATGATGAAGGGGGGATGTGTGGGATGATAAGGGGATGATGAAGGGGGGATGTGTGGGATGATGACAAGGGGATGATGAAGGGGGGATGTGCGGGATGATAAGGGGATGTTGAAGGGGGGATGTGTGGGATGATGACAAGGGGATGATGATGAGGATGTTAATGACGGGTCTGGATGATGACAGGGGGGATGATGTATTTCCCACCCTAGGCTTATACTCGAGTCAATAACTTTTCCTGGGATTTTGGGTTGAAATTAGGGGTCTCGGCTTATACTCGGGTCGGCTTATACTCGAGTATATACAGTAAGATCTTTTAACAGAAGTTATTTATAAATCTGTTTAACTTTCTGGCACCAGTTGATTTAAAAAAAAGAAAAAGTTTTCCACCGGAGCACCCCTATAAAAGTCCCCCCATTATTATCACATCATTCTGATTTGCTGCCTTGTTTATTTGCCTCAGTTATTGATCTTCTGCCTCTTCCATTATGTTTGGTGGCTTATAGCAAACCCCTATCAGAATTTTTTTATTCTTATCTCCATATATTTCTACCCATAATGACTCCACATTATCATTTCCCTCCCATATATCTGTATTGTCCGATCCTTCCTGAATAGACTATAACCCTCTATGTTGACCACCCAGTCACAGCTATCGTCCAACCAAGTCTCATACCCACTATGTCATAATCCTCCTCAGACATCAACCACTCCAGTTACTCAGTTTTAGTGGACAGACTTCTGGCATTGGTCAACATCCAATTCAAAGGTGCTGGGAGTTGTAGTTTTGAAACCTCTGGAGGTCCGCAGGTTGAAGACCACTGCGGGTGGGGGAGTTCACTCGAGTATAAGCCGATGGGGGTGTTTTCAGCATGAAAAATCGTGCTGAAAAACTCGGCTTATACTCGAGTATATACGGTAATCCTTCCAGTACTTATTAGCTGCTGAATACTACAGAGGAAATTCTTTTATTTTTGGAACACAGAGCTCTCTGCTGACATTTCCATTTTGGGAACTGTCCAGACCAGGAGAAAATCCCCATAACAAACAAATGATGCTCTGGACAGTCCCTAAAATGGACAGAGATGTCAGCAGAGAGCACTGTGGTCGTGATGTCAGCAGAGAGCTCTGTGTTCCAAAAAGAAAATAATTTCCTCTGTAGTATTCAGCAGCTAATAAGTTCTGGAAGGATTAAGATTTTTTAATAGAAGTAATTTGCAAATCTGTTTAACTTTCTGTCACCAGTTGATAAAAAAAAAAAGTTTTCCACCAGAGTACCCCTTTAACTATCCTGATATAGACTGGGAGACTGAGTCCTGTTAATCTCATAAAGGAAACAGGTTTCTGACTATAGCTAAAGACAATTATCTGTCCCAAATGGTGCAGGGCCCGACCAGAGGAGGCGCCCTACTAGACTTAATATTAACTAACAGACCTGACAGAGTAACTAATGTGCAAGTAGAAGGACACCTAGGAAATAGGGATCATAATATAATACAGTATATTGTTCTTCAATAAGGGAATCTCTCGAGGGGCCACAAAAACAATGAACTTTAGGAAGGCAACGTTTGACCAACTCAGAGAAGCCCTTAACACTATAAAATGGGATAATGTCCTCAAAAACAAGAATACTGACACTTAATGGGAGACTGTTAAAAATATCTTAAATTCTCACTGTATGATGTATGGTATATACTTTATGGGAATAAAAGGGTCAGAAATAAAAGAAAACCAATATGGATGAATAAAAATGTTAAGGGGGCAATAAATGACAAAAATAAAGCATTTAACCCCTTAAGGACCAGGCCATTTTACACCTTAAGGACCGGAGCGTTTTTTGCAATTCTGACCACTGTCACTTTAAACATTAATAACTCTGGAATGCTTTTAGTTATCATTCTGATTCCGAGATTGTTTTTTCGTGACATATTCTACTTTAACTTAGTGGTAACATTTTATGGTAACTTGCATCCTTTCTTGGTGAAAAATCCCAAAATTTGATGAACAAAATGAAAATTTTGCATCTTTCTAACTTTGAAGCTCTCTGCTTGTAAGGAAAATGGATATTCAAAATATATATTTTTTGGGTTCACATATACAATATGTCTACTTTATGTTTGCATCATAAAATTTAGGAGTTTTTACTTTTGGAAAACACCAGAGGGCTTCAAAGTTCAGCAGCAATTTTGAAATTTTTCACAAAATTTTAAAACTCACTATTTTTCAGGGACCAGTTCAGTTTTGAAGTGGATTTAAAGGGTCTTCATATTAGAAATACCCCATAAAAGACCCCATTATAAAAACTACACCCCCAAAGTATTCAAAATGACATTCAGTAAGTGTATTAACCCTTTAGGTGTTTCACAGGAATAGCAGCAAAGTGAAGGAGAAAATTCAAAATCTAAATTTTTTACACTCGCATGTTCTTGTAGACCCAATTTTTGAATTTTTGCAAGGGGTAAAAAGGAGAAAATTTTTACTTGTATTTGAAACCCAATTTCTCTCGAGTAAGCACATACCTCATATGTCTATGTTAATTGTTCAGCGGGCGCAGTAGAGGGCTCAGAAAGGAAGGAGCGACAAATGGTTTTTGGGGGGCATGTCACTTTTAGGAAGCCCATATGGTGCCAGGACAGCAAAAAAAAAAACACATGGCATACCATTTTGGAAACTAGACCCCTAAGGGAACGTAACAAGGGGTAAAGTGAACCTTTATACCCCATAGGTGATTCACGACTTTTGCATATGTAGAAAAAAAAATTTTTTTTTACTTAAAATGCTTGGTTTCCCAAAAATGTTACATTTTTAAAAAGGGTAATAACAGAAAATACCCCTCAAAATTTGAAGCCCAATTTCTCCCGATTCAGAAAACACCCCATATGGGGGTGAAAAGTGCTCTGCTGGCGCACAACAGGTCTCAGAATAGAAGGAGTCACATTTGGCTTTTTGAAAGCAGATTTTGCTCTGGGGGCATGCCGCATTTAGGTGCCAGAACAGCAAAAAAAAAAAACCCACATGGCATACCATTTTGGAAACTAGACCCCTCGGGGAACGTAACAAGGGGTAAGGTGAACCTTAATACCCTACAGGTGTTTCACGACTTTTGCATATGTAAAAAAAAATATATTTTTTTTACCTAAAATGCTTGGTTTCCCAAAATTTTTACAATTTTAGAAACGGTAATAGCAGAAAATACCCCCCAAAATTTTAAGCCCAATTCCTCCCGATTCAGAAAACACCCCATATGGGGGTGAAAAGTGCTCTGCTGGCGCACTACAGGTCTCAGAAGAGAAGGAGTCACATTTGGCTTTTTGAAAGCAAATTTTGCATTTAGGAAGCCCCTATGGTGCCAGGACAGCAAAAAAAAAAAAAACACATGGCATACCATTTTGGAAACTAGACCCCTCGGGGAACATAAAAAGGGGTAATTTGAACCTTAATACCCTACAGGTGTTTCACGACTTTTGCATATGTAAAAAAATATATATTTTTTTTACCTAAAATGCTTATTTTCCCAAAAATGTTACATTTTTAAAAAGGGTAATAGCAGAGAATACCCCCCAAAATTTGTAACACAATTTCTCCCGAGTACGGCGATACCCCATATGTGGCCCTTAACTGTTGCCTTGAAATACGACAGGGCTCCAAAATGAGAGCGCCATGCGCATTTGAGGCCTAAATTAGGGACTTGCATAGGGGTGGACATAGGGGTATTCTACGCCAGTGATTCCCAAACAGGGTGCCTCCAGCTGTTGTAAAACTCCCAGCATGCCTAGACAGTCAGTGGCTATCTGGCAATACTGGGAGTAGTTGTTTTGCAACAGCTGGAGGCTCCGTTTTGGAAACAGTGGCGTACCAGACGTTTTTCATTTTTATTGGGGAGGGGAGGGGGGCTGTGTAGGGGTATGTGTATATGTAGTGTTTTTTTACTTTTTATTTTATTTTGTGTTAGTGTAGTGTAGTGTTTTTAGGGTACAGTCACACGGGCGGGGGTTCACAGTAGTTTCTCGCTGGCAGTTTGAGCTGCGGCAGAAAATTTGCCGCACCTCAAACTTGCAGCCGGATACTTACTGTAATCCTCCGCCCATGTGAGTGTACCCTGTACGTTCACATTGGGGGGGGGGGGAACATCCAGCTGTTGCAAAACTACAACTCCCAGCATGTACGGTCTATCAGTGCATGCTGGGAGTTGTAGTTTTGCAACCGCTGGAGGCTCTGTTTTGGAAACAGTGACGTACCAGACGTTTTTCATTTTTATTGGGGAGGGGGGCTGTGTAGGGGTATGTGTATACGTAGTGTTTTTTACTTTTTATTTTATTTTGTGTTAGTGTAGTGTAGTGTTTTTAGGGTACAGTCGCACGGGCGGGGGTTCACAGTAGTTTCTCGCTGGCAGTTTGAGCTGCGGCAGAAAATTTGCCGCACCTCAAACTTGCAGCCGGATACTTACTGTAATCCTCCGCCCATGTGAGTGTACCCTGTACATTCACATTGGGAGGGGGGGGGGGACATCCAGCTGTAGCAAAACTACAACTCCCAGCATGTACGGTCTATCAGTGCATGCTGGGAGTTGTAGTTTTGCAACAGCTGGAGGCACACTGGTTGTGAAACACCGAGTTTGGTAACAAACTCAGTGTTTTGCAACCAGTGTGCCTTCAGCTGTTGCAAAAGCTACAACCTCCAGCATGTACGGACAGCGGAAGGGCATGCTGGGTCTTGTAGTTATGCAACAGCTGGAGGCATACTACTTTGGCTGGGGATGCTGGGGATTGTAGTTATGCAACAGCTGGAGACACACTGGTTTGCTACTTAACTCAGTGTGCCTTCAGCTGTTGCAAAACTACAACTCTCAGCAGTCAGACAGCCAACGGGCATGCTGGGAGTTGTAGTTATGCAACCACCAGATGCACCACTACAACTCCCAGCATGCACTTTAGCTGATTGTGCAAGCTGGGAGTTGTAGTTATACAACAGCTGAAGGTACACTTTTCCATAGAAAGAATGTGCCTCCCGCTGTTGCAAAACTACAAGTCCCAGCATGCCCATAAGGGAATGCTGGGAGTTTTGGTGGTCTGCCTCCTGCTGTTGCATAACTACAGCTCCCAGCATGCCCTTTTTGCATGCTGGGAGCTGTTGCTAAGCAACAGCAGGAGGCTGTCACTCACCTTCAACGATCCAACTGCATCAGGTCAGTCCCTTGTCGTCGCTGCCGCTGCTCCTGGGGCCCCCGATCCCAACATTAACGCCGGGGATCGGGGTCCCCAGCACCCGGGGTGCACGTCCCGCACCTGCTCACGTCCTCCGGAAGAGGGTCGGAGTGGGTTGCGGGAGTGACACCCGCAGCAGGCGCCCTGATTGGTCGGCCGGTAATCCGGACGACGAATCAGGGCGATCGTGAGGTGGCACCAGTGCCACCTCACCCCTGCTGGCTATGGCTGTTACAGGACAGCTGGAGGGTCCCTACCTGCCTCCTCGCTGTCCGATCGCCGAATGACTGCTCAGTGCCTGAGATCCAGGCATGAGCAGTCAAGCGGCAGAATCATCGATCACTGGTTTCCTATGAGAAACCAGTGATCAATGTGAAAGATCAGTGTGTGCAGTGTTATAGGTCCCTATGGGACCTATAACACTGCAAAAAAAAAAAGTGAAAAATAAAAGTGAATAAAGATCCTTTAACCCCTTCCCTATTAAAAGTTTGAATCACCCCCCTTTTCCCATAAAAAAAAAACCCAGTGTAAATAAAAATAAAAATAAACATATGTGGTATCGCCGCGTGCGGAAATGTCCGAATTATAAAAATATATCATTAATTAAACCTCACGGTCAATGGCGTGCGCGCAAAAAAATTCCAAAGTCCAAAATTGTGCATTTTTGGTCACTTGTTATATCAAGAAAAAATGAATAAAAAGTGATCAATAAGTCCTGCAAAAATGCAAAAATGGTACCGCTAAAAACTTCAGATGATGGCGCAAAAAATGAGCCCACATACCACCCCATACGCAGAAAAATAAAAAAGTTGTAGGGGTCAGAAGAGGACAATTTTAAACGTATACATTTTCCTGCATGTAGTTATGATTTTTTTCAGAAGTACGACAAAATCAAACCTATATAAGTAGGGTATCATTTTAATCGTATGGACCTACAGAATAAAGATAAGGTGTAATTTTTACCGAAAAATGTAATGTGTAGAAACGGAAGCCCCCAAAATTTACAAAATGGCATTTTTTTTTTTCAATTTTGTCTCACTATGATTTTTTTTTCCGTTTCGCCATAGATTTTTGGGTAAAATGACTGATGTCATTACAAAGTAGAATTGTTGGCACAAAAAATAAGCCAGAGTTATGATTTTTTAAAGGTAAGGAGGAAAAAACGAAAATGCAAAAACGGAAAAACGCTGAGTCCTTAAGGAGTTAAAAAAAATGATGAGGAACAAATTATAAACGGGGATAAGGAAAAAGCTAATATATTAAACAAATTCCTTTCCACTGTATTCACCGAGGAAAATGAAATGGCAGGTGAAATACAGCGAGATAAGGTAAACTCCCTAGTACAGGTCACCTGTCTAACCCAGGAAGAAGTACAGTGCCACCTACAAAAAATCAAAATAGACAAATCACCAGGTCCAGATGGCATTCACCCCCATGTTCTAAAGGAATTAAGTAATGTAATAGACAAACCCCTATTTTTAATATTCAGGGACTCTACAGTAGGGATCGACCGATATGGATTTTTAAGGGCCGATACCGATACTCTGTGGAGGTTAGGGCCGATAGCCGATAACTTATACCGGGTGCTTTAAATCAATGAACTACAGCGGCTTTTGCAGTGCCAGAGACCGCTGCCGCCACCCGCTTTTCTCCCCCTGCCTGTCCTGGGGTCCTCCTGAGTCCTGCCACCGACACCACCCCCACCACGGCCCAGCCCGGCACCCACCACCACACCGCCCCAGCCAGAGACCGCCGCTGCCCCATTGCCTCCCCCATTCCCATTTTATAATTACCTGTTCCAGGGGTCCACGCTACTTCTGGCTCCAGCGGTGTCCTCCTGAGCTGTCACTGTGCGCACTGACGGTGACGTCGTGTTGAGGACGTCACTCGTCATTGCGCAGCGCACAGCGTAACACAGGATGCCGCAGGAGCCAGGACCCCGGGCCCCAGGAACAGGTAATTATAAAACCGGGAATGAGGGAGGCAATGGGGCAGCAGCAGCGGCGATCTCTGGCCGGGGCGGGGCAGTGCGGTGCAAGGGGCGGGGCATTATCAGATTATCGGCAAGGTAATTGCCGATACAGATAACGTCCAAAATCGTGAATATCGGACGATAATAACGGCCAAACCGATAGTCGGTCAGTCCCTACTCTATAGTAACAGGGACTGTTCCCCAGGACTGGGGCATGGCAAATGTGGTGCCAATATTTAATAAGGGGTCAAAAGGTGACCTTGGAAATTATAGGCCTGTTAGTTGAACCACCGTTGTATGTAAATTGTTTGAGGGTTTTGTATTTTGGAGTATCTTGATAAAAATGGATCGGTCCTGTTAAACTAACCTGATCAGCTTTTATGAGAAGGTGAGCTCCAGACTGGACCAGGGCCAATCACTGGATGTCGTATATCTGGATTTTTCCAAAGCATTTAATACGGTGCCACAGAAAAGGTTGGTACATAAAACGAGAATGCTTGGACTGGGGGAAAATGTGTGCAAGTGGGTAAGTAACTGGCTCAGTGATAGGAAACAGAGGGTGGTTATTAATGGTACTTATTCTGATTGGGTGACTGTTACTAGTGGGGTACCACAGGGTCAGTCTTGGGTCCTATTCTATGACCTTGTAGAGGGGTTGAATAGTAAAGTAGAAATCTTTGCAGATGATACTAAACTCTGTAAATTGGTAAACACAATAGAGGACAGTGCACAGTTACAAATGGATCTGAGTGACTAATGCAATCCTTCAAGTGCCATATAGGCAGGGCAAGAGATAACCTCTCTGAGACCCACAATGGCACAGCAGAACAGGCGATAGCTGTGAATCACCGGTGAAATCCAACTTTGGGGAAAACTTGGGCATTGATCTAGGTCCCTGGTTCTGGTGCAAGGTCCACTTAAAGTTGTATCACTGCTGTGAAGGAATATATTTGTTTTCTCCAAAAAGTTCTGCATCATTCATAAGTGGTGCCCTCCTTACAAGCAGACCGAGACTGACAATTTTCTGTTTCTTGTCCATTTCCAGAAGGGCCTTTAAGTAACTATTAAAGGGCTGGTCGCTTGTACGAAAGCAAATAAACAGGATCAAGGCATTGCTAAAGGGACATAAATCTGACATAGCTAAAAGTAAGCGCGGTGAGATCCCGACCATAACTCCTGAGCTGTCTGCACAGTAACATGCCCAGTAACATTTTAGAAGCTGCTACAAGCACTGATGCCTTCAGCTCCGGAAAATGTAATTGTCACACCTATAAATCATTCAAAAAGTTAGAAACCTTTTCCTTGACTTTAAAGTTTTACGTCTCCTGACTAGAAGATACAGGACAAGAGCAGCAGAGTAAGAAAAAATATCTTAATTTTGTGTGAAACCCTTTAAGTTACATTAGCCTGCTATACTGAAGCAGTAATGATGTCACAGTTTGTTACCTAACTTAAAGGGGTACTCTGCCCTTAGACATCATATCCCCTATCCCGCCACTGGGGACCTCCGAAATCTCGGCTGCACCCCAGACATCCGGTGCACGGAGCGAACTTCGCTCCATGCCGGATGACTGGTGATGCAGGGCAGAGGCAGAGGTAGTCACGCCCACTCCCATAGACTTGCATTGAGGAGGTCCTAATCAGTTATTGATAGCTACTTCTGTGGGCATATGCATACCAGGAAGGTCATCAATAGCCTAAAGCCCCCCTCCTTCCACCCCTTTGAACTTCTAAGGGAAAATGAGTAGAAAATTGGAAGGATAAATCACTGGTTCCACTTAATCTTTTCCTACATCTATCTATTTATTTATCTTGTGGGAGATTAGCTCCCTAGAACCGTCAAATATCATTCAGAAACAGAGAAGTAAAGTTTAAACAGGACTTAACCCCTTAAAAGAAAACGGTCAGCAAGTTCACCCCAGGCCCGTCGCTACAGGACAGGCAAACCAAGCAATTGCTTGGGGCCCTGAACTGGTGCTTGTCCTGCCAGAGCCGATGCTTGTCCTGCCGGGCCGTCCTCCTGCCCCTATCCCGCTTCAGCAGCTAGCCCTGTCGGCCGGCTGGGCCAGCAGTGCGAGAGCCTGGAGTGGGACGGGAGGCAGAGAATAAAGCCCCTCCTGTCCTGTAGCATGGTGGAGCAGGAGCTGTCAGCTGTCCCGCTCCACTATTCTCTCACCTTTCTCACACGCTGCTCCGTTCACACAGTGTGAGCCACGGGGACGCCATCCATGGCAGGCCGGCGCAACGACGTCACACCATCGTGCTGGCGCCCGGACATTATGTCCCCGCGGCTCACACTGCAAGAACAGAGCAGCGTGTGAGAAAGGTGAGAGCTTCTCGGGCACTATGGTACAGGGGATTATATGTGAGGGGCACAGGACATGGGGCATTATATGTGGGGGCACAGGACAGGGGGTATTATATATGAGGGGCACATGACAGAGGGGCATTATATGTGAGGGGCACATGACAGGGCCCCCCTGTCATGTGCCCATATAATGCCCCCATGACATGTGCCCCTAATGCCCACCTGTCATCTGGCCCTCATATATAATGCCCCCCTGACATGTGCCCCTCACTTATAATAACCCCTGTCCTGTGCCCCTCACATATAATGCCCCATGTCCTGTTCCCCTCACGTATAATGCCCCCTGAGGGGGCAGGTCAGGGGGCATTACATGTGAGGGGAACATGACGGGGGCATTATATGTGAGGGGCACAGGACATAGGCCATTATATGTGGGGGTACATGACAGGGGGTATTATATATGAGGGGCACAGCACAAGGGGGCATTATATGTGAGGGGCACATGTCAAGGGGGCATTATATGTGGGGGGCACAGGACAGGGGGTATTATATATGAGGGGCATATGATAGGGGGCATTATATGTGAGGGGCACATGATAGGGCCCCCCCTGTCATGGGCCCATATAATGCCCCCCTGACATGTGCCCCTTACATATAATGCCCCCCTGACATGTGCCCCTCACTTATAATAACCCATGTCCTGTGCCCCTCACATATAATGCCCCCTATGGGGAGAGGGGGGCCTCCATGTCTATTTTGCTTGGGGCCCCCAAATTCCTTCAAACGGCCCTGGTTCACCCACACTAAACCCAATACACTGGGTTATTGTGTGGGTGAACAGGAGTCCATACAGGGGTCACTAACATTGACGCCAAGTTTTCGTCCTGTAAAGTCTCTTAATTCACCCCCTTAGTTGCGCTTTGCAGGTGTGTCCCCCACCGGTAGTCATACTTTGGGTCCCGGAGGAAGGTTCCTGAGCCCGCCTCCCCCCCCCCCTTATTCGCATATGCATTTTCTTCAATTCCATGTGGAGTCACACGCCCCCTGAGTGCTGCGCTCTGTATGCAGAGCACATGCCCTGAACATTTTACGCACATCCTGATCACGTGGGAGCTCTGCGTCTGCGCAGTGTAATTGCGTATGCGCCGAGCCCTTGCTACTACCGACCTCTGTAGCGAGGGCCGTTACATTGCATAGAGCGCTCTCCAGGGACGCACAGATCTCACGTGATCAGGACGTGAGAGCTGCGTAAAATCTTCAGCACCTGTGCTCTGCATACAGAGCGCAGCGCTCAGGAGGAATGTGACTCCACGTCACTAGGACGTGAAGTTGAAGAAAATGCATATGCAAATAAAGGGGCGGGCTTAGGCACCTTCCTCCGGGACCCAAAGTATGACTGCCGGCGGGGGACATGCCTGCAGAGCCCAACTAATGGGGTGAATTACGGGACTTTACAGGACGAAAACTCGGTGGCAACCCAACAAAAAAATGTTAGTGACCCCTGTATGGAATCCTATTCACCCACACTATAACACAGTGTATTGGGTTTAGTGTGGGTGAACTTGCTGACAGTTTTCCTCTAAGGATGTATGTCCTGATTTGCTGGGATGTAGCGCACCAAAACGTACATTTATGTCCTGTACCAGAGTGGTGCACGCATCATGCACAGACAGTCTTGGTTGGTATTAGGAGCCAGGGACCCAATGTTAATGGCAAACATCAGCGATCGCGTGATCAATACAGATCATAGATCACTGCATCTGTGGCAATGTTGATCTGATCGCCCACGGCACGGCCGCAGGGATCAGATCAGTCAAGAAGGCGGATGGAGGTTTCCTTACCTGCCTCCACCACTCTCCGAGGGTCTTCTTCTCTTGTCTGACATCAAGCAAACCAGAGAAGATCGCCGATAATACTGATCAGTGCAATGCCTATGCATAGCACTGAACAGTATTAGCAATCTAATGATTGCCATAAATAGTCTCCTATGGGGAAATAAAGTGTAAAATAAATGTCCTATATGGTGAACGTATTAAAAAAAAAAAAAAAAAAAGAAAGTCTGAAATTGCTGTGTTTTGGTACCAAAAGCGATACAAAAAAAAAATACAGATCACAGCGCAGGAAATGAGCCCTCATACAGCCCTGTATACGGTAAAATAAGAAGGTTATAGGTGGTCAAAATAGGGCAATTTTAAACATACTCTACTCTGTGAAAAAGTTTGAGTTTTTTTTAAAAGCAGTACGAAGATAGAAAAGTATAGAAACATGGGGATCATTTTAATCTTATTGAACCACAGAATAAAGAAAACATGCCATTTTTACCGTAAAGTGTGCAGCGTGAAAATGAAACCCTCCAATATTTGCTAAGTTTTCTTTTCAATTCCCTCACAAAAAAATATTTTTTGGGGTTTGTCGTACTTTTTATGGTAAAATAAGTGATGTCATTACAAAGGACAATTGGTCAATCAAAAAACAAGCCCTTATAAGGGTCTGGGGATGGAAATATAAAAAAGTTATGGCTCTTAGAAGGCGAGGAGGAAAAAAAGAAAATGCAAAAATAAAATTAGCTGTGTCCTTAAGGCCCAAATGGGCTGCGTATTTAAAGGGTTAAAAGCAACCTTCACTATGATGCCGGGCCTGCTGCGATATGATGCGGAGTCACCATGTGTTTTGGCCAGGAATACCCCTTTAAGGACCCAGGACGTATGTGTACGTCCTGGATCCTTAAAGGGGTATTCCAGGCCAAAACTTTTTTTTATATATCAACTGGCTCCGGAAAGTTAAACAGATTTGTAAATTACTTCTATTAAAAAATCTTAATCCTTCCAATAGTTATTAGCTTCTGAAGTTGAGTTGCTGTTTTCTGTCTAACTGCTTTCTGATGACTCACGTCCCAGGAGCTGTGCAGCTCCTATGGGGATATTTTCCCATCATGCACAGCTCCCGGGATGTGACATCATCATTGAGCAGTTAGACAGAAAACTTCAGAAGCTAATAACTATTGGAAGAATTAAGATTTTTTTTAATAGAAGTAATTTACAAATCTGTTTAACTTTACGGAGCCAGTTGATATATATAAAAAAAGTTTTTGCCTGGAATACCCCTTTAAGAGGTTAAGGTCACCGGGGTGAAAAGTCACATACGAGGCATTTTATTATACAGCAGACAATGATGGAGCATTTAATAATGGTCAATATATGTGGAAGAGGCAGAGAATCCGAGCCGAGCTATAAAGGAAAGGAGAATCTTTTTTGTTTACGCTTACATGAATTGAAGCCAGCGCTGAGGTTTCCAAAGGTCAGCGCAGTACACCAGCTGAAAGGAGAAGGCAGAGGTATGATACAGTAAAATGTGTAAAGCGGAAAACAGTCAAACAATTAGGTCAGGTAGAGACTCTATAGGGGTTACAGAAATATGTAAATATTGCTTTTAACTGATCTGATGTCAGTGCCGTACAATTAGTCATTTCCACCCGTTGCCATGATTTCCAGGAGAATAGAAGATTTACGTACAACTGTCATAACCTAAAAATGACACAATGCTATTCGATCATAAGGACCCGGATCTCACTTTTTTACAGTATTTTACTATTTTTGATGCAAAGTGAATGTTCCCATTTGGACACTATACTGTTTTTTATACTGTATGTAGAAAAAGTTGAGTCAGCACTGCCATGTTCCTGCCACTCTATATGTGAACCGCAGCACCAACCAAGTTAGCAATCCCCAACGCTGCTCTCTCCTAGTGCTCAATGTCTATAAACTCCAATGGGAGTATGGGCAAACAAAAATAATCTGGATGGCACTCTCAGATTTCTTTTGTTTGCCCATACAGTTATTTAGGTTTGTCCTGGTCAGGGGCCATAAATGTTGGCACCCCTGAAATTTTTCAAGAAAATGAAGTATTTCTCACAGAAAAGGATTGTAGTAACAACCATTTTGCTATTAAGATGTTTATTCCCTTTGTGTGTATTGGAACTAAACCAAAAAAGGGAGGAAAAAAAAACAAATTGGACATAATGTCACACCAAACTCCAAAAATGTGCTGGACAAGATTATTGGCACCCTCTCAAAATTGTGGAAAAATAAGATTGTTTCAAGCATGTGATGCTCCTTTAAACTCACCTGGGGCAAGTAACAGGTGTGGGCAATATAAAAATCACACCTGAAAGCAGATAAAAAGGAGAGACGTTCACTTGGCATTGTGTCTGTGTGTGCCACACTAAGCGTGGACAACAGAAAGAGAAGAGAACTGTCTGAGGACTTGAGAAACAAAATTGTGGAAAAATATCAACAATCTCAAGGTTACAAGTCCATCTCCAGAGATCTAGATTTGCCTTTGTCCACAGTGCGCAACATTTTCAAGAAGTTTGTGACACATGGCACTGTAGCTAATCTCCCTGGGCTTGGACGGAAGAGAAAAATTTATGAAAGGTTTCAACATAAAATAGTCTGGATGGTGGATAAGCAGCCCCAAACAAGTTCCAAAGATATTCAAGCTGTCCTGCAGGCTAAGGGAGCTTTAGTGTCAGCGCGAACTATCCGTCGACATTTAAATGAAATGAAACGCAATGGCAGGAGACCCAGGAGGACCCCATTGCTGACACAGAGATAAGCAAGACAACATTTTGCCTAAATGAACTTGAGTAAGCCAAAATCCTTCTGGGAAAACGTCTTGTGGACAGATGAGACCAAGATAGAGCTTTTTGGTAAAGTACATCATTCTACTGTTTACCGAAAACGGAATGAGGCCTACAAAAAAAAGAACACAGTACCTACAGTGAAATATGGTGGAGGTTCAATGATGTTTTGGGGTTGTTTTGCTGCCTCTGGCACTGGGTGCCTTGTATGTGTGCAAGGCATCATGAAATCTGAGGATTACCAACAGATTTTGGGTCGAACTGTCCAGCCCAGTGTCAGAAAGCTGGGTTTGCGTCCAAGATCTTGGGTCTTCCAGCAGGAAAATAACCCCAAACATACGTCAAAAAGCACCCAGAAATGGATGGCAACAAAGCGCTGGAGAGTTTTAAAGTGGCCAGCAATGAGTCCAGATCTAAATCCTATTGAACACCTGTGGAGAGATCTTAAAATTGCTGTTGGGAAAAGGCGCCCTTCCAATAAGAGAGACCTGGAGCAGTTTGCAAATGAAGGGTGGTCCAACATTCCGGCTGAGAGGTGTAAGAAACTTATTGATGGTTATAGCCACTGATTTTGGTTATTTTTTTTCCCAAAGGGTGTGCAACCAAATATTAAGTTAATTGGGCCAATAATTTTATCCAGCCTATTTTTGGAGTTTGGTGACATTATGTCCAATTTGCTTTTTTTCCTCCCTTTTTTGGTTTAGTTCCAAAACACACAAAGGGAATAAACATGTGTATAGCAAAACGTGTTACTGCAATCCTTTTCTGTGAGAAATACTTCCTTTTCTTGAAAAATTCCAGTGGTGGCAACATTTACGGCCATGACTGTAAGTTTTGTACAGTGAATATAAACTATGTATAAAGGTTATTAGGATGTTTACACTGTATAGGACCTTCCTAAGGTCATGTGATTAGTCATGTGATTTGTAATCACCTGATACCCAGAGTTCCAGAGGCACAGGCAACCAGCTACCAATGGGCTTTAGTCCAGCCCCCTAATATATAAGGGGCTGCAGTCTCCACACTAGGTCTCTTTACTTCCTGCTCTCTTCCTGGACAAGAAAGCAAGCAGAAGTCCTGTGTAAGTTCAGTCCAGCTAGGCCAAAGCCTACAAGTCTTCAGCCACATCTAATCTATAAGTCTCATCTATGTCTACAAGTCAAGTCTCTACTGTCCCTACCAAAGTCATAACAGTAGCACAGTGGCCTGCATCATCATTAATATCACTACACGTCCAAGCCTGAGAGGTCCCCTGTGTCCCAGTCACCTCTGTGGAAGTTGGCTATCTGTAAAGACTGTTATTCTGCCTTCTTCAGTAAAGTTCCAGTTGCATCAAAACCTGCTTTGGACTCTCATTTAATCTGTGCCGTTTTGGGTTGGTTGTCGGCGGTGCCCTACATTATACAACCACATCCTGGCATCACATACAATAGGGGTTAACGACATCTTACTCCAGGGGTTAATACCATCTGATACCACCACTCAGTCTGCTACACCCGTGGTCCCGCCATACACCGGTGGTGCACCACACATAAACATTCAGCATGGCTGAGGAAGCTGGCTAAGGAAATTGTGCTCTGGACATGTAGGGAGACACCTAGTGGCAGCTTTTTTAAACACAAATAAAACATATTTTTTAAGCAAAGTAAATTAGAAAGATTTTTTATTTCCAATAAGGAATGCAATAGCAAAAATTTGTATTAATGACAGTGCCAATTTAAGTATACTCTGTGACTTTTTGCTCTTCTGTCTGTATCCTGCCTCTTCTTCTTGAACCTCTGGCTGGGGGTTCTCCTCTTAGAGTCGTCATTATTATTTTTTATTTCATTGTTACTGCATATCAGTTATTTGCAAAGGTCATACTAGCTGACCGTATTGCATCATATGGGATCTTTAGTACATTTTTTTATCTGTACTCAGGGTGGGTGTCCACTAGAGGGTGTGCTTTATAGCCCAATCCAGCGACAGGTACTCATCTTGTTTGGGATTTTTTTTAAGCATTTTTAAATATGTGTCCTGAATATTTAAGCATTTTTTATACAATAAAGTTATTACTTATTCATCTCTATTTTTGGGTGTGCTATTTCTATATTAAGTGTCTGCTCTTCTTTTCTTGCTTATATGGTTTCAGTTTAGATGCCTTAGTAGTACATCGGCATTACTACATTCATATTATTTAAGTTTAGCCCCCTCCACACTTTCGTGTTTTTGTGTTTAGCATAGCTGGACTTTCATGTATCCGCTGAGAACTGGGGAGGGGTTAGGCTCAGCCAGACAGCTCCTGTGGCCCCTCATGTTTCCCAGAATAGGGTCTTGCACTTGATATCTAACATATTTAACCCTTCTCACCCCTAACATACACTTTAGACCAGTGTGGTGGCCCAGTACAGGAGTTGCACCCCTGTACCCTTGTTGTCCTGTCTGGCAGACTCTATTGCAGTGACCCGTGAGTCCCCCCATAAAGGGGTTCTAGGGTGGAAAACTTTTTTTTTTTAAATCAACTATTGCCAGAAAGTTAAACAGATTTGTAAATGACTTCTATTAAAAAATCTTAATCCTTCCAGTACTTATTAGTGTTACGCCTAG
Organism: Hyla sarda; assembly: GCF_029499605.1. Lineage (NCBI taxonomy): Eukaryota > Metazoa > Chordata > Amphibia > Anura > Hylidae > Hyla > Hyla sarda. The sequence continues at coordinate 67,601,471 of NC_079194.1, read as the reverse complement.
CGCTCCGGGTCCCCGCTCCTCCCCGGAGCGCTCACGGCGTCTCTCTCCCTGCAGCGCCCCGGTCAGTCCCGCTGACCGGGAGCGCTGCACTGACATGGCCGTCGGGGATGCGATTCGCACAGCGGGACGCACCCGCTCGCGAATCGCATCCCAAGTCACTTACCCGTCCCGGGCCCCTCCTGTCATGTGCTGGCGCGCGCGGCTCCGCTCTCTAGGGCGCGCGCGCGCCAGCTCTCTGAGACTTAAAGGGCCAGTGCACCAATGATTGGTGCCTGGCCCAATTAGCTTAATTGGCTTCCACCTGCTCCCTGGCTATATCTGATCACTTCCCCTGCACTCCCTGGCCGGATCTTGTTGCCTTGTGCCAGTGAAAGCGTTTAGTGTTGTCCAAAGCCTGTGTTACCTGAACTCCTGCTATCCATCTTGACTACGAACCTTGCCGCCTGCCCCGACCTTCTGCTACGTCTGACCTTGCCTCTGCCTAGTCCTTCTGTCCCACGCCTTCTCAGCAGTCAGCGAGGTTGAGCCGTTGCTAGTGGATACGACCTGGTTGCTACTGCCGCAGCAAGACCATCCCGCTTTGCGGCGGGCTCTGGTGAACACCAGTAGCCTCTTAGAACCGGTCCACCAGCACGGTCCACACCAATCCCTCGCTGACACAGAGGATCCACTACCTGTAAGCCGAATCGTGACAATTAGCTGCTGAATACTACAGAGGAAATTATTTTCTTTTTGGAACACATTGCTCTCTGCTGAATCATGAGCACAGTGCTCTCTGCTGACATCTCTGCATTTTAGGAACTGTCCAGAGCAGCATATGTTTGCTAAGGGGATTTTCTCCTACTCTCTGCAGTTCTTAAAATGGACAGAGATGTCAGCATAGAGCACTGTGCTCGTGATGTCAGCAGAGAGCACTGTGTTCCAAAAAGAAAATAATTTCCTCTGTAGTATTCAGCAGCTAATAAGGAAGGATTAAAGGGGTTCTCCGGTGCTTACACATCTTTTCCCCTATCCAAAGGATAGGGGATAAGATGCCTGATCACGGGAGTCCCGCCGCTGGGGACCCCCGGGATCATGCACGCGGCACCCCGTTTGTAATCAGTCCCCGGAGCGTGTTCGCTTCAGGACTGATTACAGGCGACCACCGGGCCGGCGGCGTGTGATGTCACACCTCCCCCCCCGTGTGACGTCACACGCCGCCCCTCAATGCAAGCCTATGGGAGGGGGCGTGCTAGCTCCGGGGACTGACTCCGGGGAAAAGATGTGTAAGCACCGGAGAACCCCTTTAAGATTTATTTTTATAGAAGTAATTTACAAATCTGCTTAACTTTCTGGCACCAGTTGATTTAAAAAAAAAAGTTTTCCACCGGGGTACCCCTTTAACCTCTTAAGGACTCAGGGCGTACCTGTACGACCTGAGCCCGGTCCCTGTGTTTAAAAAGGGGTCACGCCGTGACCCTGCATTACACCGGGTCGGTCCCTGCTGCTATTCATAGCCGGGAACCTGGGCTAATAGTGCGCAACACCTATCGTTGTGCCGCGCGCTATTAACCCTTCAGACGCGGCGAACAAAGTTGACCGCCGCGTCTGAAAGTGAAAGTAAACGCTTGCCGGAAGCTCAGTCGGGCTGATCGGGACATCACAATAAAATCGCAAAAAAATGTTCTGATCAGCTAGGACGCAAGCGGAGGCCCCCTTACCTGTCTCCGCAGCGTCCGATCGGGGTTTGATTACTCCAAGCCTGAGCTACAGGCTTGAGCAATCAAGCACCTATCTCGCTGATCCATGCAAAGCTATGGCTTTGCTGGGATCAGCATAAGAGATCAGTGTGTGCAGTGTTATAGGTCCCTATGGGAGCTATAGCACTGCAAAAAAAAAGAGTAATTTAACCCCTTCCCTAATAAAAGTTTGAATCACCCCCCTTTTCCCATAAAAAAAACTGTGTAAATAAAAATAAACATATGTGGTATCACCGCGTGCGTAAATGTCTGAACTATAAAAATATAGTTAATTAAATCGCACGGTCAATGCCGTGAAAAATGAATAAAAAAATGAAAATGAAATGAAAAATTGTCCGGATAAAAACTTCAGAACACGGCGCAAAAAATGAGTCCTCATACCGGTCCGTACGCTGAAAAATAAAAAAGTTATAGGGGTTAGAAGATGAGAATTTTTAACATATAAATTTTCCTGCATGTAGTTATGATTTTTTTCCGAAGTACGACAATATCCAACCTATATAAGTAGGGTATCATTTTAACCGTATGGACTTAAAGAATAAAGATAAGGTGTTATTTTTACTGAGAAATGCACTGCGTAGAAACGGAAGCCCCCAAAATTTACAAAATGGCATTTTTTCTTCAATTTTGTCGCACAATGAATTTTTTTTGCGTTTCGCTGTGGATTTTTGGGTAAAATGACTGATGTCACTGCAAAGTAGAATTAGTGCTGCAAAAAATAAGTCATCATATGGAATTTTATGTGCAAAATTGAAAGTGTTATGATTTTTAGAAGGATGCAAAAACGGAAAAACGGTGAGTCCTTAAGGAGTTAAGCTGTGTGTTATAAAAAGCTTAATATGTGCCTATCTTATCTAATGTAATGAATATATGATGTTATGTACCTTTAAGTGTTGTTACTAAGTGTTGTAACCAAGGAAGGTACCAGTGGTCAGGTGACTTATAGGGTGACCTATAGGAACCCTCCAGAGTCTCCCCCATATAAACCCTGGGAGGAGCTAGCTAGTGAGTTATATGCAATGATGTCAAGATCGGAAAGAGTGTTTGGTGTCCTGAGGAGACCCAAGGCCTACCACGCTTCCACTAACCAAGTGCCCCACAGGTAAAAGTCAAAAAGCCACACACGGGCTGAAGTCTGTCTAGTCAAATCAGTCAAGATCAGTCTGTATCAAGTCAAAATTGTCCAAATCCACTATAAGTCCCAGCGAGCCCTAAAGTCTCTGAGGTCAATGGTCACCTCCTTGGGCCTAACTGAGCTGAAAAAGACTATTCGATCTGTCTGCCTCAGTAAAGCTGCTGTTGTTCTGTAAATTGGCGTCTGAGTCATTATTTGCCCCGTGCCTAGCCCAGGATCCAGCGGCCATACCTTTGGGTGGTGTAGAGATAAAACCACGCCCTGGCGTCATGAACACAAGGGGTTAATGCCATCTGCCTCTAGGATAATAACATCTGCCCTCATCACACCCTCACCACACCTGTGTTTCCCAAACAGGGTGCCTCCCAGCAAAAGACTGTCTGGGCATGCTGGGAGTTGTAGTTTTGTAACAACTGGAGGCGTATTATATATCTATATACAGATCCTATTGTTTCCTCGTAGATGAACACTTAAACCCATCCTTTCTTTATGCAGTAGCCTCTTTGTATCTGCATATAAATGTTGGAGTTCAGCCAGTTCAGTGTCACATGGGTAAATTATAGCAGAAACATGTTTTGTAAAAGCCACATGCATGACTGGAGCTATATTACTTTTCACATTTCGTCTAAAGATAAATCGGGCCAAATCTCTGCGCTCTTTTCTCATCTCATGTGCGTTGTCACTTGACACTGAAATGGAGATTTTTGCATTTCAAGAGAATAACATTGCATTAGATCTAAGGCCTAAAGTATTGTTGTTGGAGACGATTCCTGATAAATAGGGCCCCTCCACTGTACTTCATTTTTACCAAGTATTATTAGAAAAATAAAAGTCTGAATGAGAGTTAAAGTGTACCTGTCATATCACAGAACATAAAAAATCCTCTATATATTACTCACTAGGTCATTCATATGCTTTATATGTCTTTTCTATGGGGGAGATTTATCAAAACCTGTCCAGAGGAAAGGTTGTCCAGTTGCCCATAGTAACCAATCAGATCGCTTCTTTCATTTTTACCAAGGCCTCTGAAAAATGAAAGAAGTGATCTGATTGGTTGCTATGGGCAACTTGGCAACTTTTCCTCTGGACAGGTTTTGATAAATCTCCCCCATGTGTAAAACTACCCTTAACCTCTTAAGGACCCTTGACGTACGCGTACGTCATGACACCCTGGAACTTAAGGACCCATGGCGTAAGCCATGGAGAATTCCGGCCCCCGCCGCACGCCGGGCGGGGATCGGACCGGGATGCCTGCTGAAATCATTCAGCAGGCATCCCGTGCAAACACCCAGGGGGGTCATCAGACCCCCCCCATGTCGGCGATTGCGACAAATCGCAAGTGAATTCACACTTGCGATTTGCACGATTCCGGGTCAATATGGGTCTATGGTGACCCGGTGACCTGGAATATAAGGGGGATTGTGGTTGTCTAAGACACCTACGATCCCCTTGACGGGATAGGTCCGAGGTGGCAGGGGTGCCATCCCTCCTATCCCTGCTATTGGTCGCCAGAAGCGATGACCAATAGCAGATCGGGGGCGGGGGTTAACTTTTGTTTTCCCCGTCCTGCCCAACCACAATAGGTGGGGCAGGACGGGGAAACCAACAGGGACCGGCCGCCGAAGATCGGCTGGCGACGATGTTGTGCGGCTGGATCCTACGGAAGCCGGTGAGTTGCCTAGAAACATCTGGAGGGTACAGTTTGAGACCATTATACAGTGGTACAGCTGTTTGCTGTCTGTGCATTCTGGGATTTGTAGTTTTGCAACATCTGGAGGGCCAAAGTTTGGAGATCACTTTGCAGTGTTCTCTAAAACTGGAGCCCTCCAGATGTTCCAAAACTGCAAATCCCAACATGCCCAAACAGCTGTTTCGGCATTCTGGGAGTTGTAGTTGCGTACCTCCAGCTGTTGCATAACTACATCTCCCAGCATGCCCTTCGGTGATCAGTACATGCTGGGAGTTGTAGTTTTGCAACAGCTGGAGGCACACTGGTTGGAAAATACTGAGTTAGGTAACAGAACCTAACTGAAGGTTTTCCAACAAGTGTGCCTCCAGCTGTTTCCAAAGTACAACTCCCAGCATGCACGGTCTGTCAGTACATGCTGGGAGTTGTAGTTTTGAAACAGCTGGAGGTTTGCCCCCCATGTGAACGTACAGGGTACATTCACACAGGCAGGCTTACAGTAAGTTTTCCGCTTCGAGTTTGGGCTGCGGCAAATTTTTCGCCACAGCGCAAACTCCTACTGGGAAACTCACCGTAAACACCAGTGCGAATGTACCCTAAAAACACTACACTACACTAACACATAATAAAGGGTAAAACACAACATATACACCACCTTACACTGTCCCCCCCCCCCCCCCCCCAATAAAAATAAAAAACATTTTGTATGGCAGTGTTTCCAAAACGGAGACTCCAGCTGTTGCAAAACAACAACTTCCAGCATTTCCGGACAGCCACTGACTGTCCAGGCATGCTGGGAATTTATAGAACATGTAATGTGTGTAGCTCACCTAGGATAGAGATAGTACTTGAGGTTAACGGTTTTACCTTCACCCAAAAGGCCTCTAACTATGTGATGTGTGTGTTATAAATATAGAATATATTTATAGATACCAGTCCTCAAAAGTACTGCAGGTACAGAGTGAAATAGAGGGATAATAGCGAAGAATAAACAGATAAAGAGATAGAACAATAGTAAAATGAATGCAAAATTTATTTATATCAAATGAGGTTTGTCGTCACCTTTAGCAGGGCCCTTGCGTGGGGTGAACGGCAATATTAAAAATATGGATAGTATATATTAATAATAATGAATTAAAAGGTATAATAAAATTAATAAAATAGCGCTTGAATGGATAAACTATATGTGGAAATATTCACAGTCGCTATTGCACTTTGTCCATTTGAATAGAATCCGTATGATACAGTTCGTAGAATTATATTGAGTGGATGCAGTTCATAGGTACAGTTTGTTGGTAATATAGTGCCGATTAGAAGCGTACTGTTTGTGTATCGCTAGTAATGATCTACGGTGCACAGCACCACTCACCCACTGCTTCGGCTGGTACGGTTGTCACGGCTGTCACGACTGCGTCCTGTAATGGGGACGGCTCCGTCCTGTGTGAGCCCGTCTGTGTGATGGGTGAGTGGTTCTCCGGTGGTTCGTGGGTCCCGGGCTGGCACGGCAGGCGTCCGGCCTGTGGATAAGATGTCCGGGACTCACGTAGGTAAACCGGGGCTGTGAGGATGGATTTGCAGAGAGCGTTCCACGTGTGTGAACGCGGCACTATGTGCGCGCGGGCTGCAGTGGTCTCCAATTAAAGGGCATCCAGCAGTTCAAAATAATAGTATGTTAAATTAATCAAATGATGGCGATAGTGATAGTCTTTGTGCAATAGCGTTTAGGCTGTGGCAAGCTAGATGCGTTTCAATGTCACAGACATTTTCTTCAGTAGCTATATAGTGTCTGGTCTATAGGTCACAGTTTCATTTTAAATAGTCTCTAGATAGTGATGTCACATTCATCTCAAATGGGGCAGAGAAAAAACATGGAAAGAAAGGCATGGAATAGGGATAGCATAGAAGGCATAAAAGATTATGTAGAAAAAAGTGGAGGGGTATAGAAATTAATTTATTTAGTGGTCTCCGCATTAATATGATAAAAAAATATGATAAAAAGATTATATGATAGAAAAATATGATAAAAAATATGATAAAAAATATGATAAAAAAATACGGAGGCATATTCAGTGGTAGTTTATAGTGTGTTATAATTTATGATTGGTGGTGGTAATCGCAGATGGTCACGTGTTAAAAATTGTGAGAGTGGATATGGAATTAGATACTAAAAAATGAAAAAATGAAAATAGATAAATAAAAGAAAAAAAAGAAAAAAGAAAAAGGAAAAAAAGAAAAAAAGAAAAAAAGGAAAAAATAAATAATAAAATATAGTATTAAAGAATATTAGAAAATATTAAAAAATATAAAAATAAAAATAAAAATAAATATAAAAATAAAGATAATTTTAAATAATATAAAAATAAAAATAATAATAAAAATAATATAAATATAAAATAAAATAAAAATAGGAATGAAATTGAAAGTAGAGATGAAAATAAATATGGATAATAGAAATAAAAATAGTAATGGAGTTAATGATAAAGATACAAATAATAAAAAATGGAAATGAATGGATATTGTGGATTGTGTATATATATATATGTGAAAATAATTGTGAGTACAGAGATAATGTGAATATTATGGGGGTATGGAGATGTAGGTGCATATATATATATACATATACACATACACACACATATATATATATATATACACACATGTGCAAACATATATAGCTGTAAGTGTGATGATATACAAATAAATTATATCACAATTATGATGCATATGTCAATATTGGAAATCAGTATATAGATAGTGGTGTAAAATCAGTATATTAGCTAGATGATAAATAATATGGAGCAAGCCAAGAGGTGTCTGGTGTCTTGATGTATCTTGAGGTTCTTGATTGGTGATAGACTTGGGAAGGCTAGGTCTCAGGAACCGTCACCGGGTCGTTATGCGGCCAGCCGGTGACGGATCGTGAGGAAAAGCCCTACCACAAGTATGGATATTTACAGAAATCCGAAGATCTCCAATTCTGAATTCAGTCCTTTTGGTGCAATAGTGTCAAATTCTAAAATCATTCTTGATTCTGCTTTTGACATTTCTTGATTCTGATTTTGCATGCTGAACAAGATCCACATCTAAAGAAACCTTTTGTTTGTAGCCATGTAGAAGTTTTATTATTGGTGCATATTTGTTTGATGGTGGGGGCAATTTGTATACCTAAATTGGGAGCTTTCTTGTACAGGATAGGTGGGTGTAAGGGGATGTCTCGACCGATTAGTTTATCATTTTTTAAATAGTGCCAATTGTTTTTTATTATTGTTTCTATTTTTTTGTAATCCTTATTAAATGGTATTATTATTTTGGGCTCTTCGTTTAGAAATGGTGTATCTTTTTGTTTTGGAATAAAAAATGATGATCTGTCTAAAGTGCGTATTTTGTTAAAAGACTCGTCTAAAATCTTCTTTGGATATTTTCTATCCAGGAATTTCTTTGTTAAAACTTCTGCCTCTTGCTCAAATTTAGTGTTGAGGGTGCAGTTTCTCTTAAGTCTGCGGTATTGGCCAGTGGGAACATTTAAGAGCCATCTAGGTAAATGACAGCTGTTAAAAAGTATAAAACTGATTTTCGCCACTGGTTTGTGATATGTGCTGCAGATTTAGGTGAATCAATCGTGATTAAAAGATCTAAAAACTCAAGAGTACCTGTACTGATATGTGGAGTAAAATTTAAATTTAAATTATTTATATTTATTTCCTGGATAAAATTCTCCAACAGATTTATGGGGCCCTTCCAAATAAAAATGATATCATCTATGTAGCGTCGCCATAGTACGAGGTCCGCGCCCATTCTGGGGGAAATATATTGTTCCTCCCAGGCTCCCATGAATAGATTTGCATAACTGGGCGCAAACCTCGTACCCATGGCGGTGCCCGTAGCTTGCAAGTAAAAATTGTTTTTGAAATAAAAATAGTTGTGGCCCAAAATGTATTGTATGGCTTGTAAAATAAAATTGATTTGTGGTGGTGGGACATCACCTTTATTTAAAAATGTTGGACGGCGTTTAGACCATCTTCATGTCTTATGATCGTATACAGAGAGCTTACATCTAATGTGGCTAGTATATAATTGGATTCCCATTTAGTACTTTCAAGTATTTGTATTGCTTGTGTTGTATCTTTTAAGTATGATGTGATAGTTTGAACATGTGGTTGGAGCAAGCGATCAATCAATTGTGACAAGTTGGAAGTGAGTGAATTGATTCCAGACACTATCGGGCGGCCTGGAGGATCTACTGGATCTTTATGTATCTTGGGGACACAGTAAAAGACCGGAAGTCTTTCCTGTGTCCCCAAGATGAACTCATATTCTTTGTCAGATAGAATGTCTGATTGGAGTGCGGCGTCACAGAGTGTTTTTAATTCTTGACTAAATTGATTAGTGGGATCCAGTTTCAATTTGGTATATGTCTGGGTATCCGACAATTGTTTTCTACATTCTTTATTGTATTTTTCAGTGTCTAATATCACTATTCCGCCTCCCTTATCGGCGGGGCGGATTGTAATATTGTTATTATTTTGTAATTCTGTGATTGCTCTCTTTTCTTTGAATGGGATATTGTTTTTAGTGTGTTTGGTGAGATTTAATTTTCTAAGGTCTGTTTCAACTGCTTTTTTAAATGTAAGTATATCTGGGCCTGCTTCGTATTTGGGGTAAAATTTGGATTTGAGTGCACAATTGGTATGTGTGTATTTGCTTTTTGGGATAGTTTGTGCGAGAATAGGTTGTTTCATAAAATATTTCTTTAAACATAATTTTCTTATATATTTTTCGAAACCAATATATGTGTCGAATTTGTTTAATGGTCGGCTTGGTGCAAATTTTAGGCCTTTGTTTAGAAGTTTAGTTTGAGTTTCTGTAAGGGGAATAGAGCTGAGGTTAAATATGGAATCCTCTAATTTTTCTTTCCCATCTTTGGTGGATGTTGTGTTTCCCATGTTATTTCGTTTGTGTCTTCTTCTAGTCCTCTTTTTTTGGGGGTGTGTGTGTGAAGTGTGTGAATGGGGGGGAATGGGGGGGATTGGATGGATTTCTGCCTGTGCATACTGTGTCTTTGGGTTGGTTGGTGGTGAATGCCGTGTTGTATTGGGTGTTTTGGGTGGTTAGTAAGGTTGGTGTGTGTAACGAGGTCTGTAGTGATTTCTGTGTGGTTGTGGAGATTGTTGACTTAGTGCAATAGCGACTGTGAATATTTCCACATATAGTTTATCCATTCAAGCGCTATTTTATTAATTTTATTATACCTTTTAATTCATTATTATTAATATATACTATCCATATTTTTAATATTGCCGTTCACCCCACGCAAGGGCCCTGCTAAAGGTGACGACATACATCATTTGATATAAATAAATTTTGCATTCATTTTACTATTGTTCTATCTCTTTATCTGTTTATTCTTCGCTATTATCCCTCTATTTCACTCTGTACCTGCAGTACTTTTGAGGACTGGTATCTATAAATATATTCTATATTTATAACACACACATCACATGCTGGGAATTTAGCAACAGCTGGAGGCACCCTGTTTGGGAATCACTGGTGTAGAATACCCCTAAGTCCACCCCTATTCAATCCCTAATTCAGTCCTCAAATGCGCATGGAGCTCTCTCACTTCGGAGCCCTGTCGTATTTCAAGGAAACAGCTTAGGGCCACATATGGGGTATTTCCGCACTCAGGAGAAATTGCACTACAAATTTTGGGGGGATTTTTCTCCATTTACCCCTTTTGAAAAGGAAAAGTTGGGGTCTAGACCAGCTTGTTAGTGTAAAAAAATAAAACATGTTTACACTAACATGCTGGTGTTGCCCCATACTTTTTATTTTCAAAAGCGTTGAAAGGAAAAAAAGACCCCCAAAATTTGTAACGCAATTTCTCCTGAGTACGGAAATACCCCATATGTGGGCGTAAAATGCTCTGCGGACGCATAACAGGGCTCAGGAGTGAGAGTGCACTATGTACATTTGAGGCCTAAATTGGTGATTTGCACAGGGGTGGCTGATTTTACAGCGGCTCTGACATAAACGCAAAAAAAGAAATACCCACATGTGACCCCATTTTGGAAACTACACCCCTCACGGAACGTAACAAGGGGTATAGTGAGCCTTAGCACCCAACAGGTGTTTAATGAAAATTCTTCAAAGTTGGATGGAAAAATGAAAAAAAAAAAAAAAAAAAAACATTTTTCACTAAAACGCTGGTGTTACCCTAAATTTTTCATTTTCACAATTGAAAATAGGAAAAAAGCCCCCCAAAATTTGTAACCCCATTTCTTCTGAATAAGAACATACCCCATGTGTGGATGTAAAGTGCTCTGCGGGTGAACTACAATGCTCAGAAGAGAAGGAGCGCCATTGGGCTTTTGAATTGAAAACTTGTCCGGAATTGAAGGCCACGTGTGTTTACAAAGCAGCCATAGTGCCAGAACAATGGAACCCCCCCACATGTGACGCCATTTTGGAAACTACACCCCTCACGTAATGTAATAAGGGGTGCAGTGAGCATTTACGTCCCACAGGTGTCTGACAGATTTTTGGAACAGTGGTCTGTGAAAATGAAAATTTTTATTTTTCATTTGCACAGCCCACTGTTCCAAAGATCTGTCAAATGCCAGTGGGGTGTAAATACTCACTGCACCCCTTATTAAATTCTGTGAGGGGTGTAGTTTCCAAAATAGGGTCACATGTGGGGTCCACTGTTCTGGCAGCACGGGGGACTATTAAAAACGCACATGGCCCCTGACTTCCATTCCAAATTTTTTTTCCCAAAAGCTCAATTGCGCTCCTTCTCTTCTGAGCATTGTAGTGCGCCAGCAGAGCACTTGACGTTCACACATGGGGTATTTCCATACTCAGAAGAGATTGGGTTACAAATTTTGGGGGGTATTTTGTCCTATTATCCCTTGTAAACATTTTAAATTTGAGGGAAAACTAGCTTTTTAGTGGAAAAAAAATCATTTACACATCCAACTTTAACAAAAAGTCGTCAAACACCTGTGGGGTGTTAAGGCTCACTGGACCCCTTGTTATTTGCCTTGAGGGGTGTAGTTTCCAAAATAGTATGCCATGTGTTTTTTTTTTTTTTTTGCTGTTCTGGCACCATAGGGGCTTCCTAAATGTGACATAGGCCTCAAAAACCATTTCAGAAAAACTCACTCTCCAAAATCCCACTGTCGCTCCTTCTCTTCTGAGCCCTCTACTGCGCCCGCCGAACACTTGACATACACATATGAGGTACTTTCTTACTCGAGAGAAATTGGGTTACACATTTTAGGAAGATTTCTCACCTTTTACCCTTTGTAAAAATTCAATAACTGGGTCTACAAGAACATGCCAGTGTAAAAAATGAAGATTTTGAATTTTCTCCTTCAATTTGCTGCTATTCCTGTGAAACACCTAAAGGGTTAACAAACCTTTTGAATGTCATTTTGAATACTTTGAGGGGTGCAGTTTTTATAATGGGGTCATTTGTGGGGTATTTCTAATATAAAGGCCCTTCAAATCCACTTCAAAACAGAACTGGTCCCTGAAAAATTTCGATTTTTAATTATTTTTTTTTAATTGCTGCTATACTTTGAAGCCCTCTGATGTCTTCCAAAAGTAAAAACATGTCAACTTTATGATGGAAACATAATGTAGACATATTGTATATGTGAATCAATATATAATTTATTTGAAATATTCATTTTCCTTACAAGCAGAGAGCTTCAAAGTAAAAAAAATGCAACATTTTCAATTTTTTTTATCTAATTTTGGATTTTTTTCCCAAGAAATGATGAAATATAGACAACATTTTATCACTAACATAAAATAGAATATGTCACGAAAAAACTGTCTCGGAATCAGAATGAAAGGTAAAGCATCCCAGAGTTATTAATGTTTAAATTGACAGTGGTCAGATGTGCAAAAAATGTCCGGGTCCTACAGTGAAAATTGGCTGGGTTCTTAAAGGGTTAAAGGGGTACTCCGTTGGAAAAAAAATGTTTAAATCAACTGGTGCCAGAAAGTTAAACAGATTTGTAAATTACTTCTATTTAAAAATCTTAATCCTTCAAGTACTTATCATCTTCTGTATGCTCCACATAAATTTCCTTTTGAATTTCCTTTCTGTCTGACCACAGTGCTCTCTGCTGACACCTCTGTCCAATTTAGGAACTGTCCAGATTAGGAGCAAATCTCCATAGCAAACCGATCCTGCTCTGGGCAGTTCCAGATATGGACAGAGGTGTCAGCAGAGAGCATTTGTGATCAGACAGAAAGGAAATTCAAAAAGAAAAGAACTTCCTGTAGAGCATACAGCAGATGATAAGTACTGGAAGGATTAAGATTTTTTTTAATAGAAGTAATTTACAAATCAGTTTAACTTTCTGGCACCAATTGATTTAAATGAAAATGTTTTCCAGTGGAGTACCCCTTTAAAAGGACAATTACTTATTCACATGCATGTGCTTAACCAGGGTGTTATCCCACTTTTAGGAACTCAGGGTCTTGGAGACATCAATAGTGCCATATCCAGTGATTCCTCTTCCAACTTTTGTCCATAGACAATCGGAGATTAGCTAGTGACTGGTTCACCCTCCTGTAACTTTTCCTACTTATAAAACATGCTGGAATATTTTATCAATAAAGTACTTTCTGCCTTTTGTCTCCACCCCACTCCTCATAGACTGTAAGCTCTTGAGCAGTGCCCTCACACCTCCTCTTTGAACTATTAGGCTTTGTTCATACCTTGGAATGTCCGCACGGAAAATTTTCATGTGGACATTCATGTGTAGACTGCAGACGGCAGATGGCTATGCATTCCATGCAGAGTCCACAGAAAGAATGAATATAAAATAGAAGTAGTCACCTATTCACACCTGGGTGGGTGTAGTGCGTTTCAAAGTGAGGGCTCGCAGACTCACTTGAATATCCATGTGAAAAATAAATTGAACGCCACACAACTTTTGTTAATTTTCCTTTAGTAGAAATTTCTTGCATAAACAAGAAATGTCTTTGGAACTGTGTATTTATGCAAGAAATTTCTACTAATGCAACTATGGAAAATTAACAAAAGTTGTGTGGTGTTCAATTTATTTTTCACATCCACAGAAAGAATGCACAGGTTCATTTCTGCAGACACGGAAATGGGACTTTCCGTTCCAGAAACATCTGGCACGGAAATACTGCCCTGTGCACAGCGCAGCAGAATCTCATTCAATTCAACAGAACTCTGCTGCCGCTGAATCTCCGTCTAGAATTCCAATGCGAAATTCCGGACACAAATTCCGACGTGTGAACATAGCCTTAGTGTTTAGTATTGTAATGTCTGATTCTTGTCTTTATTTGTACCCAAAATTGTAAAGTGCTGCGGAATCTGTTGGCGAGATATAAGATCCTACACCAGATAGACGGTGTGGATGTGTAACAATTAGAATAATACAGGAATATGGGTGCACTACTGTGGTAGATGTAAACAATGACATTGGCCAACCCTCAACACTGATGTTAAAATTAGCCAGTATATCCTTATATGAAGGACATACCTGAGCCCGCACACCAACGCCAAGGTTTGTCAAGTGGCACGGGACCTAACACTAAACCTACATGTGCGTGATAAGCAAAAACCAGGGGCCAGTGGGCAATTACAGCAGTATTCGGCCGACTCACAGCCTCCTCCCAGATACCCTCCAGTGTGGCTGGGCACATATACAATGGGAGGAGGGAGGCAGACTACAAGCCCCCTCCTCCCAATGTCATTGTTTACATCTACCACAGTAGTGCACCACAATTCTTGTATTATATACAGTACTGACCAAAAGTTTGGACACACCTTCTCATTCAGAGTTTTCTTTATTTTCATGACTATGAAAATTTTAGATTCACATTGAAGGCATCAAAACTATGAATTAACACATGTGGAATTATATACATAACAAAAAAGTGTGAAACAACTGAAAATATGTCATATTCTAGGTTCTTCAAAGTAGCCACCTTTTGCTTTGATTACTGCTTTGCACACTCTTGGCATTCTCTTGTTGAGATTCAAGAGGTAGTCACCTGAAATGGTTTTCACTTCACAGGTGTGCTGGTGTGGAGGAGGAGGTGTGATGGTGTGGGGGTGCTTTGCTGGTGACACTGTTGGGGATTTATTCAAAATTGAAGGCATACTGAACCAGCATGGCTACCACAGCATCTTGCAGCGGCATGCTATTCCATCCGGTTTAGTTGGACCATCATTTATTTTTCAACAGGACAATGACCCCAAACACCTCCAGGCTGTGTAAGGGCTATTTGACCAAGAAGGAGAGTGATGGGGTGCTGTACCAGATGACCTGGCCTCCACAGTTACCAGACCTGAACCCAATCGAGATGGTTTGGGGTGAGCTGGACCACAGAGTGAAGGCAAAAAGGGCCAACAAGTGCTAAGCATCTCTGGGAACTCCTTCAAGACTGTTGGAAGACCATTTTAGGTGATTACCTCTTTAAGCTCATCAAGAGAATGAGTGTGCAAAGCAGTAATCAAAGCAAAAGGTGGCTAGAACCTAGAATATGACATATTTTCACACTTTTTTGTTATGTCTATAATTCCACATGTGTTAATTCATAGTTTTGATGCCTTCAGTGTGAATCTACAATTTTCATAGTCATGAAAATAAAGAAAACTCTGAATGAGAAGGTGTGTCCAAACTTTTGGTCTGTACTGTATATATATATATATATATATATATATATATATATATATATATATATACAATATACATTATATATATATCAACAAAAGAAGAAGGTCCGGCACGTTAGGTGGTGGATAAAATAAGCTCAACTTAATCTACGATTAAGCCTCAACGTAGGTGAAACGCGTCAGACCTTTTTCTGTATGTGAATCGTGTCAACATTTGTGAATAAAGGAAAGCTTATTTTATCCACCACCTAACGTGCCGGACCTTCTTCTTTTGTTGATTGGACTTTTGGCCGAGGGCGGTACCGGACGGTCTCGGGCACAGGTGAGCTGCCTGGATGTTCAGTGAGAGCGGACTCCACAGCCTCCATTATATATATATATATATATATATATATATATATATATATTTTTTTTTTATTATTATTATTTTTTTTATCAAAGTTATCCAGGAATAGAAAAACTAAGCAAATTTCTTCCAAAAACAGCACCACCCTTGCCCTCAAGTTGTGTTTGGTAGTGCAGCTCAGTTCCATTGAAGTGAATGTAGCCAAATTGTAATACCATACACAACCTGTGGACAGGTGAGGCGTTGTTTTCAAATCAAACCTTTAATCATATCTAGGAAAATATATTTTTTATTTGCAGTGATTTAACTTGCACAAAGCAGAAAGCTCATGTAGCAATATCAATGTTTTCCAACCAGGGTGCCTCCAGCTGTTGCAAAACTACAACTCCCAGCATGCCTGGACAGCCAAAAGCTGTCCAGGCATGCTGGGAGTTGTAGTTTTGCAACAGCTGGAGGGACCCTCATTGGGAAGCACTGAGTTTTGCAATGTGAATTTGTTTTCTAGCTCTGTGATTTTCGTCTATGGCTCGCACAGAACCTGTTCACATGAGGTGCTAAGAAGAAAGCGAAAAGTAATCAATGAATTATTATATTAAAGTAATTTAATTCCATAGAACAAAAAACTTTGCAAAATGCTTGTTAAATCAGGATAACTAGATTTTGCTTCACAATGAAAGTATTTAAGTTTTAATATTCCAACACAAACAACATTGATTGGAAAGGAAATGATTTTTGCTCCGCTCCCGCAAATGTCTTTTGTGAAGCAGGAACAAATCCTTAATTAAAGTGTGCGGAATTAGGACAGGGAGACAGGAAATCAACGTGTACAAACAAAGGGAATGCGGGTGGCTCATAATATTTTAACACTTAAACAAAAACCTACTGTATAAGATATGAGGACAACATTTAAAAAAGGGCATAGTAGTTAAAGGGGTACTCAAGGGAAAAAAAAATGTTTTCAAACCATCTGAAACAGATTTAAAAATTACTGCTATTTAAAAATCTTAATCCTTTCAGGATTTATAAGCTGCTGTATACTACAGAGGAGGTTATGCAGTTCTTTCCAGTCTGACCACAATGCTCTCTGCTGCCACCTCTGTCCATGTCAGAAACATAGCAAACCTCTCCTGCTCTGTACAGTTCCTGACACGGACAGAGGTGTCAGCAGAGAGCACTGTGGTCAGACTGGAAAGAACTACACAACTTCCCCTGGAGCATACAGCAGCTGATAAGTACTGGAAGGATTAAGATTTTTAAATAGAAGTAATTTACAAATCTGTTTAACTTTCTGGCACCAGTTGATTAGAATCCCCCCCCCCCCCACACTGGATTACCCATTTAACCCTTTAATGGTCAGCCTATCTTAGTACTCAATGGGGTTTTCCATTCCTTATGAGTAGTGACACTTGCGTATACAAAAAACAGAGCTGGAAGTACACAGCTCCGTAAATTGTGTAGTGGCCAAGCTTGGTTACTGCCGCTCAGCTACTATTTAAAGGAAATCTGTCACCTGCACTAAGCTATCGGTACAGACAGGTAGTGAAGGTGACACTGATGACAACAATACTCACCTGGTTCTGTTTCTTGCTGTGGTTCTCCGGTGATCCTCTTTAGTATCTTCAGCTCTGGACCCGACTTGGAGCATGTACGGAGCTAAGTGACATTACCGCTATTGTTTGCTAGCAGCGGGACCCAGCAAAGAACAGCAGCGGTGACGTTACTAAGCTCCAACCATGCTACAAGTCTGCCCAGGCACTGAGAATACCGAAGAGGATACCCGGAGAACCACAGCACGGAACAAGACCAAATAAGTATAGTTGTCATCAGTGTCACCTGCACTACCTGTCTGTACCGACAGGTCAGTGCAGCTAAAACTGATGACAGATTTCCTTTAAGGGAATGGCAGCTGACCTGCAATAACCAAGCATGGTCACTGCACAAACTACACAGCTGTCTGCTTCTGGCTATGTACTCTGTATATATTAAATGCGATCTGATATGGAATACTCATTCTTTAAAGGGGTTATTCAGTTAATAACATTTTTTACCTTATTCAAAGGATAGAGGATAGGTGTCTGATCACTGGATTTCTGACCACTCTACCCCCCCCCCCTCCCCCTGCGATCTCCAGTAGAGATAAGCGAGCTTTTAAAAAATTTGATTCGTCCGATCTAATCTATATTAAAAACGACTATTTCTTGTAACACTCACGTTTCTGAAGACAGGATCCCTGGTGGATCCGCTGGAACTGTGTGGCAGATGACTCAGACTGTACCAGGGAGCGGAGTCTAAGGTGCTGCTGGTTTTCACCAGAGCCCGCTGCAAAGTGGGATGGACTTGCTGCGGCAGGCGGCACCCAGGTCGCTACCCCTGGCATGGCTCTACCACACAGGTGGCTGAGGAGATGCGAGGCACAGGAGGGATCAGGCAACTCGTAGTCTTGATAGCAGAAGGTCAGGGCAGGCGGCACAGTAGCATAGTCAAAGCGGAGCAGGAGTTCAGTAAGAAGGTGGCTGAGGAGCAAGGTCAGGTCACAAGAGCAAGAGATCTGATACATGGCAAGGCAATACTGAGGAACGCTTTCTCAAAGGCACAAGGCAACAAAGATCCGGCAGGGAACTGAGGAGGGTGGAGGAATTTCTAAATGAGCCACAGGTGGATTACACTAATGAGTGTAATGGCCCTTTAAATCTTAAAGTTCCAGCGCGCGCGCCCTAGGGGATGGGGACATGCATGCCAGAGCAGAGAGGCAGAGGCAGGAGAAACACCCGGAGAGTGACAGACTGGGGCTCGCATGCAGGCGCGTCCCGCGATGCGAGTCCCTGCCCCATTGGCAGCAGAAGGTAAGGGGACCATGCGCTCACGGCCAGCATGTGTGGCCGGAGCGCATAACGTAACAGTACCCCCCATTTGGTCTCCCCTCCTTTTACGAGAGAAAAAACTCCTGAGAAGGTCACGGTCCAGGATATTCTCCGCAGGCTCCCAAGATCTCTCCTCAGTACCTTAACCTTCCCAGTCGACCAAAATTTTTTTTTACCTCTCACAGTTTTTGCAGCAAGAATCTGTTTAACTTTGTAGAGGTCAGATGAGCCAGAGACTGGTGTCGGGACAAGATTCTTCTGAGAAAACCGGTTTATGACAAGAGACTTGAGGAGAGAGACGTGGAAGGAATAGGAAATACGTAACCTAGCAGGTAGACAGAGTTTGTAGGAGACAGGATTGATCTTTTGTAGAATCTGGAAGGGACCACGGTAGCGGGGACCGAGCTTGTAACAGGGGATCTTGAAGCGGATGTACTAGGATGAAAGCCAGACCATGTCCCCAGGAGAGAAGGATGGAGGAGGTCTTCTACCTTTATCCGCTTGCGCCTTCATGGGTGAAGAAGCCTGGGACAACGACTGTCGGGTCTGTTGCCAGATGGTGGAGAAGTCACGGACCAGCTCATCAACAGCCGGCACACCGGAGGCGACTGGGAGAGGAAGAGGAGAACGGAGATGGAGTCGGTAGACAACAAAAAAGGGGGTCGACCTCGTGGACTCGGAATCCTTATGATTATTTGAGAATTCAGCCCAGGGGAGAAGGTCGACCCAATCATCTTGGCGAGCTGAAACAAAATGCCGGAGATAAGTCTCAAGGATGTGATCAACCCTCTCCACCTGACCGTTGGACTGAGGGTGGTAGGCTGAGAAGTCCAGATTAATGTCCAGACGGTTACAAAGGGCTCACCAGAACTTAGAGACAAATGATATACTGAGGAAGACCATGTAAACGAAAGACATGCAACAAGAAGTACTTTGCCAGCTGCGGGGCAGAAGGAAGACCTGGTAGAGGAATGAAATGAGCCATCTTGGAAAACCGATCTACAATGACCCAGATGACAGTGTTATTATGAGAAGGTGGCAAATTGGTGATGAAATCCATTGCAATATGGGACTAGGGAGTCTCGGGAATGGGTAAAGTCTATAAGAGTCCTGCAGGTCTTTGTCGAGGAGTTTTGTGACGGGCACATGTTACACAGGACCAAACAAAATCAGAAACATCACGTTCAAGAGGGGGCCACCAGTATTGCCGGGAAATAAGAAGTAGAGTCTTGTGTATTCCAGGATGTCCTGCTGTCAAGGAAGAATGACCCCATTTGAGGACCTTGCGTCTCAATCTGGCGGGCACAAAGGATTTTACCGGAGGAACTTGCTGAATCTCGGCAGGAACGGCAGGAATCAAACGGTCAGGAGAAATAATATGCCTAGGCGTGGAGTCCAAACCAATGACGTCAGAGGACCTGGAGAGAGCATCAGCCCTGATGTTCTTGTCTGCTGGATGGAAGTGAATGAAGAAGTTGAACCTAGAAAAGAACAGGGACCATCTTGCCTGGCGGGGGTTCAAACGTTGAGCAGACTGAAGGTATAGAAGATTCTTATGATCGGAGTAGATGCTGACTGGATGAGAAGAACATTCCTCCAAAGCTAGCTTAAAAGTGAGGAGTTCACGATCTCCAATGAAGTAATTCCTCTCAGCAGGAGAGAATGTCTTGGAGAAGAACCCACAAGTTACACTCTTGTCCTTGGCGTTTTTCTGAGTGAGAACGGCACCTGCTCCAATAGATGTGTTATGCCGAGCGCTCCGGGTCCCTGCTCCTCCCCGGAGCGCTCACGGCGTCTCTCTCCCTGCAGCGCCCCGGTCAGACCCGCTGACCGGGAGCGCTGCACTGACATTGCCGGCGGAGATGCGATTCGCATAGCGGGACGCGCCCGCTCGCGAATCGCATCCCAAGTCACTTACCCGTCCCGGTCCCCGGCTGTCATGTGCTGGCGCGCGCGGCTCCGCTCTCTAGGGCGCGTGCGTGCCAGCTCTCTGAGACTTAAAGGGCCAGTGCACCAATGATTGGTGCCTGGCCCAATTAGCCTGATTAGCTTCCACCTGCTCCCTGGCTATATCACATCACTTCCACTGCACTCCCTTGCCGGATCTTGTTGCCTTGTGCCAGTGAAAGCGTTTAGTGTTGTCCAAGCCTGTGTTACCTGATCTCCTGCTATCCATATTGACTACGAACCTTGCCGCCTGCCCCGACCTTCTGCTACGTCTGACCTTGCCTCTGCCTAGTCCTTCTGTCCCACGCCTTCTCAGCAGTCAGCGAGGTTGAGCCGTTGCTAGTGGATATGACCTGGTTGCTACCGCCGCAGCAAGACCATCCCGCTTTGCGGCGGGCTCTGGTGAACACCAGTAGCCTCTTAGAACCGGTCCACCGGCACGGTCCACGCCAATCCCTCGCTGACACAGTGGATCCACAACCTGTAAGCTGAATCGTGACAGTAGATCCGGCCATGGATCCCGCTGAGGTGCCGCTGCCAAGTCTCGCTGACCTTACCACGGTGGTCGCTCAGCAATCGCAGCAAATTGCCCAACAAGGACAGCAGCTGTCGCAGTTGACCGCCACGTTACAGCAACTTCTGCCTCTGCTACAGCAGCAACCATCTCCTCCGCCAGCTCCTGCACCTCCTCCGCAGCGAGTGGCCGCTCCTAGCCTCCGCTTGTCCCTGCCGGACAAATTTGATGGGGACTCTAGACTCTGCCGTGGATTTTTGTCTCAATGTTCCCTGCATATGGAGATGTTGTCGGACCTATTTCCTACAGAACGGTCTAAGGTGGCGTTCGTAGTGAGCCTTCTTTCTGGAAAAGCCTTGTCTTGGGCCACACCGCTCTGGGACCGCAATGATCCTGCCACAGCCATAGTCCAGTCCTTCTTCGCTGAAGTCCGTAGTGTCTTCGAGGAACCAGCCCGAGCTTCTTCTGCCGAGACTGCCCTGCTGAACCTGGTCCAGGGCAATTCTTCAGTAGGCGAGTACGCCATCCAATTTCGTACTCTCGCTTCCGAATTATCTTGGAATAACGAGGCTCTCTGCGCGACCTTTAAAAAAGGCCTATCCAGTAACATCAAGGATGTGCTGGCCGCACGAGAGATTCCTGCCAACCTGCAAGAACTTATCCATTTGGCCACCCGCATTGACATGCGTTTTCCTGAGAGACACCAGGAGCTCCGCCAGGAAAAAGACCTAGATCTCTGGGCACCTCTCCCACAGTATCCTTTGCAATCTACGCCTGTGCCTCCCGCTGAGGAGGCCATGCAAGTGGATCGGTCTCGCCTGACCCAGGAAGAGAGGAATCGCCGTAGGGAAGAAAATCTTTGTCTGTACTGTGCCAGTACCGAACATTTCTTGGTGGATTGCCCTATTCGTCCTCCACGTCTAGGAAACGCACGCACGCACCCAGCTCACGTGGGTGTGGCGTCTCTTGGTACGAAGTCTGCTTCTCCACGTCTCACGGTGCCCGTGCGGATTTCTCCTTCTGCCAACTCCTCCCTCTCAGCCGTGGCCTGCTTGGACTCTGGTGCCTCTGGGAATTTTATTCTGGTTTCTTTGGTGAATAAGTTCTGCATCCTGGTGACCCGTCTCGTCAAGCCGCTCTACATTTCCGCGGTCAACGGAGTTAGATTGGATTGCACCGTGCGTTACCGCACAAAACCCCTCTTAATGTGCATTGGACCCCATCACGAAAAAATTGAATTTTTCGTCCTTCCCAACTGCACCTCTGAAGTCCTGCTCGGTCTGCCTTGGCTCCAGCTTCATTCTCCCACCCTTCACTGGACCACCGGGGAGATCAAGAAATGCCTCTCCTCTCCTCCCAGTCCCGTCAGGCAAGCCTCAGTGCCTCCTCCTACACCTGGTCTCCCCAAGGCTTATCAGGACTGTGCCTTGCCTCCTCATGGCCCCCGTCCTGGTGACACCCTGCCCCGTGCCAAGCTTCACCCTCTGCCCTCCCTCCCCATTCCCACTCCTGCTGTACTGCCTGCCTTTGAGGAAACCCTACTATCACTCCCGGTGTCCTTGTCCCATGTGAAGCAGTTGCCGGACAAAAAAAGGGGGAGACCTAAGGGGGGGGGGTACTGTTACGCCGAGCGCTCCGGGTCCCTGCTCCTCCCCGGAGCGCTCACGGCGTCTCTCTCCCTGCAGCACCCCGGTCAGACCCGCTGACCGGGAGCGCTGCACTGACATTGCCGGCGGGGATGCGATTCGCATAGCGGGACGCGCCCGCTCGCGAATCGCATCCCAAGTCACTTACCCGTCCCGGTCCCCGGCTGTCATGTGCTGGCGCGCGCGGCTCCGCTCTCTAGGGCGCGCGCGCGCCAGCTCTCTGAGACTTAAAGGGCCAGTGCCTGGCCCAATTAGCCTAATTGGCTTCCACCTGCTCCCTGGCTATATCACCTCACTTCCCCTGCACTCCCTTGCCGGATCTTGTTGCCTTGTGCCAGTGAAAGCTTTTATTGTTGTCCAAAGCCTGTGTTACCTGATCTCCTGCTATCCATATTGACTACGAACCTTGCCGCCTGCCCCGACCTTCTGCTACGTCTGACCTTGCCTCTGCCTAGTCCTTCTATCCCACGCCTTCTCAGCAGTCAGCGAGGTTGATCCGTTGCTAGTGGATACGACCTGGTTGCTACCGCCGCAGCAAGACCATCCCGCTTTGCGGCGGGCTCTGGTGAACACCAGTAGCCTCTTAGAACCGGTCCACCGGCACGGTCCACGCCAATCCCTTGCTGACACAGTGGATCCACAACCTGTAAGCCGAATCGTGACAAGATGAAGCATCAAACTCCAAAGCAAAGGGCCTCTCCGGATCAGGTCTTGTAAGCACGGGAGCAGAGGCAAACGCAGACTTTAACCCCTTGGAGACGGAATGTTTTCCAGTTTTTGCACTTTTGTTTTTTCCTCCTTATCTTTTAAAAATCATAATCCTTCCAATTTTGCAGCTAAAAATCCATATGAGGGCTTATTTTTTGCGCCACCAATACTACTTTGTAATGACATCAGTCATTTTACCCCAAAATCTACGGCGAAACCGAAAAAAAATAATCATTGTGTGACAAAATTGCCATTTTGTAACTTTTGGGGGCTTCCGTTTCTACGCGTCTTTTCGATAAAAATGACACCTTATCTTTATTCTGTAGGTCCATACAATTAAAATGATACCATACTTATAGAGGTTTGATTTTGTCGTACTTCTGGAAAAAATCATAACTACATGCAGGAAAATGTATACGTTTAAAATTGTCATGTTCTGACCCCTATAACTTTTTTTTATTTTTCTACGTATGGGGTGGTATAAGGGCTCATTTATTGCGCTGTGATCTGAAGTTTTTAGTGAAAACATTTTTTCATGAAATCAAAAGTGACCAAAAATACGCTATTTTGGAATTTGGAATTTGTTTGCGCGTACGCCATTGACCGTACGGTTTAATTAACAACATATTTTTATAATTTGGACATTTCCGCACACGGCAATACCACATATGTTTATTTTTATTTACACCGTTTTTTTTTTATTGGGAAAAGGGGGGTGATTCAAACTTTTATTAGGGAAGGGGTTAAATGATCTTTATTCACTTTTTTCCCCACTTTTTTTTTGCAGTGTTATAGCTCCCATAGGGGGCTATAACACTACAGACACTGATCTTTTACATTGATCACTGTTTTCTCATAGGAAACCAGTGATCAATGATTCTGCCGCTTGACTGCTCATGCCTGGATCTCAGGCACTGAGCAGTCATTCGACGATCGGACAGCATAGAGGCAGGTAGGGACCCTCCGGCTGTCCTGTAAACTGTTCGGGATGCCGCAATTTCACTGCGGCGATCCCGAAAAGCTCCCTGAGCTAACCGGCATTAGTTTACTTTCGCTTTAGATGCGGCGTTCAACTTTGAATGCCGCGTCTAAAGGGTTAATAGCACGCTGCACCACGATCAGTGCCACACCCTATTAGCCACGGGTCTTGACCGTTGTTAGAGGCCGGGCCCGACCCGTTATGATTTGTGGCCCCAGCGTGGCCCCGCGTTATAGAAAGGGAGTGGGCTGAGGGCGTATAGGTACGCCCTCCGTCCCCATGGCGTTAAGGCCAAGATTTAGGATTAGATGCCTTTATAGTGAGAGCCACAATAGGAGCAACCATGGATGAAAAATGTGGGATAAACTGACGATAATAGTTAGCGAATGCGAGAAAGCGTTGAATAGCACGTAGGCCCGACGGACGAGGCCAATCCAATATTGCAGACAACTTATCTAGATCCATCTGCAAGCCTTGATGAGAGACAATGTAGCCAAGAAACGGAAGACTAGATTTCTCATTTCTCCAGTTTGGCGTAGAGATGATTCTTCCATAGTCGCTAAAGAACCAGACGAACATGAGTACGATGCTCCTCTAGGTTGGAAGAGAAGATCAGGATGTCATCTAGGTATACGACAACACAGGTGTAGAGAAGATCACGGAAGATATCATTGACGAACTCTTGAAAAACGGCTGGAGCATTGCAGAGACCAAAAGACATCACAAGATACTCAAAATGTCCGTCACGAGTATTGAAGGCTGTTTTCCATTCATCTTCCTTGCGGATACAAATGAGGTTATACGCACCACGTAAGTCCAACTTGGAGAAGACCTTGGCACCACGTAGATGGTCAAAAAGTTCTGAGATAAGAGGTAGAGGGTAACGGTTCTTGACCGTAATTTTGTTAAGTCCCCTATAGTCAATGCATGGACGAGTGAGCCATCCTTCTTTCCTACAAAGAAGAAACCTGCTCCAGAAGGAGAAGAGGACTTATGGATAAATCCCTTTTGGAGATTCTCCTGGATATACTCAGCCATGACTTTGGGCTCAGGAACTGATAGAGGGTATATCCTCCCACGAGGAGGCGTGGTACCAGGCAGAAGATCAATAGGGCATTCATAAGGATGATGTGGAGGCAGAGACTCAGCCTGTTTCTTGCAGAAAACATCAGAGAAATCTTGATAAAGTGGCGTCATGCCAGGTAAAGGGGAAGACGAGAAACAACTTTATGCAGAACAGTTTGGAGGAAAAATTTTGACAGGATTGTCCCCAGCTAATTTTTTCTCCAGTTCCCCAATCCAGTTGCGGGGAATGGCGTTGCAGCCAAGGAAGGCCAAGAAGAATCTCAGAAGTACAGTGTGGCAGAACATAGAATTTAATCTTTTCTTTATGTGATACTCCCACTTGCATGGTGAAAGATTCAGTACGGAAGTGAACCTTGTAGTCCATATTTTGTCCATTAACAGAGGGGATGAACAAGGGCTTGGCAAGCTGAGTAAGGGGAAGATGATACTTGTGGACTAAAGCCACATCAATAAAGTCACCTGCTGATCCAGAATCCAAAAATGCTGTAGCGCTGAAGGAAGACTTGGCTGAAGTGAAGACATGTACACTAATAGTTAATCGTGGAAAGGTAGTATTCACACCCAGGGACAACTCTTCCATGTACCCTAGGTGCAGGCGAACTGTCCAGTCCTTGAGAAAGTGCTCCGGGCTAGCACAAAACAAACACAAATTCTCATTGCGTCGTCTTGACCTCTCCTGTTGTGTAAGATAAGAACGATCTCCTTGTATAACCTCTTTGGCAAGAGGAGCAAGAAACTGAAGAGGTGGACGTTGAAACATGGGTGTCAGGGGGGCAGGTTCCTTCTCTAAGCGCAATTTGTCCTGTCTCTCTGCAAAACGCACATCAATGCGTGTGGCCAAGTGGATAAGTTCAGTCAACGAAGATGGAGGATCACGTGCTGCAAGGGCATCTTTAATCTTGCTTGACAGTCCTTTTTTGAATGTGGCACACAAGGCCTCATCATTTCAGGCAAGTTCAGAGGCTAGAATGCGGAATTGAACCGCATAGTCACCAACGGTAGAATTTCCTTAACAGAGGTTCAGCAACGCCATCTCAGCTGAAGAGGCACGTGCGGGTTCCTCAAAGACACTGTGAAATTCTGCCAAGAATGCAGACAAATTGGAGCATACTGGAATACCATGGTCCCAAAGGGGTGTAGCCCAAGCCAGGGCTTTTCCGGACAGTAGCCTAGAATGACAAAGGCCACCTTACTACATTCCATCGGAAACAGTTCAGACATGAGCTCTAAGTGCATGGAGCACTGTGTAACAAGGCCTCTGCATGACTTGGAATCTCCATCATACTTGGAAGGCAAAGGCAGGCGCAGCTGGGAGCCTGTCGGGCCAACTGCTGCGACTGATGTACCACAACGGAGGGAACATCCGCGACTTCAGGCAGGGGTACCTCAGCAGCATCCATGGCCGGATCTTACTGTAACACTCACGTTTCTGAAGACAGGAACTCCAGTGGATGTGGATCCGCTGGACCTGTGTGGCAGATGACTCGGACCACACCAGGGAGCGGAGTCTAAGTTTACCAGCGGCTCGACCACACAGGTGGCTGAAGAGATGCGAGGCACAGGAGTGATAAGGCAGCTTGTAGTCAGGATTCCAGAAGGTCAGGGCAGGTGGCACAGTAGCATAGTCAAAGCAAAGCAGGAGTTCAGTAGGCAGGCGGCAGATGAGCAAGGTCAAGTCACAAGAGCAAGAGGTCTGATACATGGCAAGGCAATACTGAGGAACACTTTCTCAAAGGCACAAGGCAACAAAGATCCAGCAGGGAACTGAGGAGGGTGGAGGAATTTATGAATGAGCCACAGGTGGATTACACTAATGAGCGTACTGTCCCTCTAAATCTTAAAGCTCTGGCGTGCGCGCGCCCTAGGGGATGGGGACACGTGTGCCGGAGCAGAGAGGCAGAGGCAGGAGAAACACCCGTAGAGTGACTGACTGGGGCTTGCATGCGATGCGAGTCCCAGCCCCGTCGGCAGCAGAAGGTAAGGGGACCATGCGCTCACGGCCAGAGCGCATAACGTAACATTTCTGGCCTACAGAGAGCCTCAATAGGGGTGTAGAACACCCCGCATATGGAGTGTGAAATAATACTGTTATTCAGTATGACATGCAGATTACAGGCATCACTATTAGAATCACTGCCGCAGAGCTGCACAATGACAGAGCCTGGAGGTGGCATCAGTATGAAGAGACCATATAGTGTCTGAATGAGACAGCGTGGAGGTGTTGGCAGCATGAGGAGACCAAGTAGTGGCTGAATGACACAGCGTGGAGGTGTTGGCAGCATGAGGAGACCATATAGTGGCTAAATGACACAGCTTGCATGTGGCTGAAGCATCAGGAGACCATGTAGTGGCTGAATGACACAGCTTAGAGGTGGCTGAAGCATGAGGAGACCATATAGTGGCTGAATGACACAGCGTGGAGGTGTTGGCAGCAAGGGGAGACCATATAGTTGCTGAATGACACACCCTGGAGCTGGCAGCAGCATGAGTAGACACTAGGGCTTCACAATCCCTAAGATTAAAAGAAGAATTTTGAAATTTAAATTGAAGATTTATGGTAGCTAGTGCTACCATAAAATGTTTTAGGCCCAGGCCCAGCAGCATCAGTAAACCATATATTGGCTGAATGACACACCCTGGAGGTGGCTGAATCATGAGGAGACCCTATAGTGCCTGAATGGCACAGCCTAGAGGTAGCTGAAGCATGAGGAGACTATATAGTGGCAGAATGGCACAGCCTGGAGGTGGCTGAAGCATGAGGAGACCACATAGTGGCTGAATGGCACAGCCTGGAGTTGGCTGAAGCATGAGGAGACCAAAGAGAGGCTTAATGGCACAGCCTGGAGTTGGCTGAAGCACGAGGAGACCATATAGTGGCTGAAAGGCACAGCCTGGAGTTGGCAGAAGCATGAGGAGACCATTGAAATGTAAGATTTAAAAATTTAAATGTAAGATTTTGAAATTGAACTTGAGGATTTTGAAATTTTAACTCCCAAGTTTTAGTGTCCCGGGCCATGGTGTGTGGGTACAAAGGACCAAATCTAACAAGGAGTCACGTGTCACATGGCAGCACAATGACAGAGCCTGGAGGTGCCATCAGTATGAGGAGACCATATAGTGGCTGAATGACTGCATTGGAGTTTGTGGCAGCATGGGGAGAACATATAGTGAATAAATGACACAGCCTGGAGGTAGCTGAAGCATGAGGAGACCATATAGTGTCTGAATGGCACAGCCTGGTGGTGGCTGAAGCATGAGGAGACCATATAGTGGCTGAATGACACAGCGTAGAGGTGTTGGCAGCATGAGGAGACCATATAGTGGCTAAATGACACAGTGTGGAGGTGTTTGCAGCATGAGGAGACCATATAGTGGCTAAATGACACAGTGTGGAGGTGTTGGCTGCATGAGGAGACCATATAATGGCTGAATGACACAGCTTATATGTGGCTGAAGCAGGAGGAGACCATATAGTGGCTGAATGACACAGCCTGGAGGTGGCTGAAGCTTGAGGAGACCATTTGGTGGCTGAATGACACAGCCTGGAGGTGGCTGAAGCATGAGGAGACCACATAGTGGCTGAATGACACAGCCTGGAGGTGGTTGAAGCATGAGGAGACACTAGGGCTTCACAATCCCTAAGATTAAAAGATAACAGCAACCTCCAAATACTCCCAAGGGACTTCAATAGGCGCAGAAAGGATGAGGAGTTATAGATGTATAAGCGATATCATTTATTTGCAGAACAACGCGTTTCGACGCCAGGACGGGCGTCTTTCTCAAGTCTTTCTGAACTTGAGAAAGACGCCCGTCCTGGCGTCGAAACGCGTTGTTCTGCAAATAAATGATATCGCTTATACATCTATAACTCCTCATCCTTTCTGCGCCTATTGAAGTCCTTGGGAGTATTTGGAGGTTGCTGTTACCATTACACCTTTGTGGTGGCGGGACTGGCTGCATTTTGGAAATTCTCAACAGTGTTGTGCCTGGTACACTAGCACAACTTACCGGGTAAGTGCTTCCAGTAAACTACTGTGAAATTCCACTTGCCCGGTTAATGCACTATGGAGCGCTTCTCTTTCTTTTGTATAAGATTAAAAGATTAATTTTTAAATATAAGTTCAAGATTTATGGTAGCCAGCAGCATCAGTAAACCATATATTGGTTGTTGCATGAGGAGACCATATAGTGGCTTAATGGCACAGCCTGGAGTTGGCTGAAGCATGAGGAGACCATATAGTAGCTGAATGGCACAGCCTGGAGTTGGCAAAAGTATGAGGAAACAATTGAAATTTAAGATTTTTAAATGTAAGATTTTGAAATTGAAATTGAGGATTTTGAAAGATGAAATTTTAACTCCCAAGTTTAAGTGTCCCGGGCCCCAGTGTGTTGGTACAAAGGACCAAATCTAACAAGGAGTCACATGTCACATGGCAGCTCAATTACAGAGCCTGGAGGTGGCATCAGTATGAGGAGACCATATAGTTGCTGAATAACACAGCTTGGATGTGGCTGAAGCATGAGGAGACCATATAGTGACTGAATTACACAGCCCGGAGGTGGCTGAAGCATGAGGAGACCATATAGTGGCTGAATGGCACAGCCTGGAGTTGACAAAAGCATGAGAAGACCATTGAAATTTAAGATTTTGACATGTAAATGTAAGATTTAGAAATTTAAATTGAGGATTTTGAAACTGAAATTTTAACTTCAGGCCCCGGTGTGTGGGTACAAAGGACAAAATGTAACAAGGAGTCACATGTCACATGGCAGCACAATGACAGAGCCTGGAGGTGGCATCAGTATGAGGAGACCCTATAGTGGCTGAATGACTGCATGGAGTTTGTGGCAGCATGGGGAGAACATATAGTGTCTGAAAGGCACAGCCTGCAGGTGGCTGAAGCATGAGGAGACCATATAGTGTCTTAATGGCACAGCCTGGAGGTGGCTGAAGCATGAGGAGACCATATAGTGGCTGAATGAGACAGCTTGGAGGTCGCAGCAGCAGCATCAGGAGTCCTGAAAGTGACCCGGTGACAGAGTGGTGCAGTGGGTGGCAATACCAGTACCCGGTGACAAAGGTGGATGAAAAAAGGTCTGACATGGAGGAATGTTTGTAAATCTGTTTGGCACTATCCATATTTGTGAAGTGTTGGTGTGGCACCATGGTCAATCTACTCTGATGCATCAGGCATTGGTGGTTGGAAATCCTGGCTGATCCCTGCCTGATCATAGGATGCCTCTGTAGTAGGTCACTTTGTCTTCCCTATTAGTGGGTGTAAAAAGGCGGAGATCCAGAAGTCATCCCGCTGCCGAATGGTGACAATTCAGCTGTCCATCTCCTCTGCAAACTGACACAGTGTGTCTGGGTCCTCTGTCTCGCCATCCTCGTAACCCTCTAGCTCCTCTAGCTGCTCCTGCTCCTCCTCTCCAGTCAGATTACTGGAAAAACCACCCATTTTGCGAAACCTAAACTGTGATCCACTGTGCCCCTTCCACTCCTCCTCCTCCAGTTCAGCCCCCACAGGGCTTATGTGGCTGTGAGATGTAGGCGCCACATCTCCAGTGCCCTAACCAGCCATTGTTTCCAACACGTGTTGTAAGAAATGAAGCAGTGGAATGACGCCTTTCATCCCGTAATCCTGGCGATTTACTAATAATGTGGCTTCCTCAAAGGGCCTCAGCAAACGGCATGCGTCACATATGAGCTGCCACTGGTTCACATTGAAGTTACACAGGGGAGTACCCCTA
This sequence comes from Hyla sarda, assembly GCF_029499605.1. NCBI lineage: Eukaryota > Metazoa > Chordata > Amphibia > Anura > Hylidae > Hyla > Hyla sarda. The sequence goes on along the minus strand of NC_079194.1, from coordinate 67,570,403 downwards.
TTCGCTTGTATCATCCAGAAATCGGTGATGGCTTTTCTCTGTTCATACAGTCGGTCCAACATATGGAAGGTGGAATTCCAACGTGTGGGAACATCACAAATCAGACTATGTTGGGATATACCGTTCTGACGCTGCAGCTCAAGGAGGGTGTGCTTTGCGGTGTACGAGTGGCTGAAGTGCATGCAAAGTTTCCTTCCCATTGTTAGGATGTCTTTCAAATGGAGGGAACACTGCACAACCAGATTGAATACGTGTGCCATACAGGGCGCATGGCTCAGCCTTCCCAGTCGCAACGCATGCAAGATCTTCCCGTTGTCAGTCACCATGGTTCCCATTTCCAGTTTTCGTGGAATAAGCCATGCTCCGATTTCTTTACGGATGACTTTTAGCAGTTCCTCTGCTGTGTGACTCCGTTCGCCAAGGCAAACCATGTGAAGTACAGCATGACACTGCCATGCCCTGTATACATGGTATGCTGAAAGGCCACTGAGACTTGTCTGGGCAGTGGAGGCTGAGGACACGATGGAGGATGAGGAGGCAGAGTAGAACATTGTCACAAGACCTGAGAGCGTGGAGGAGGAAGCGGCGGGACCTGTCCAAGTTGTTGTTGTGGCTGTGCAGGAACCACATTCACCCAGTGAGCCGTAAAGGGCATGTATTGTCCGTGACCATAGTTACAGCTCCAGACGTTGGCGCTGCCGTGCACTTTGGTACACACCAACAGGCTCATGGACTGGCCCACCTTCTCTTCAAAAAATTTTGCAGGGCTGGTACTGCCTTCGGCAAAAAAATGACGGCTTGGAACTCTCCACCTCGCCACGCCACAAGCCATTAGTGCTCTGAAAGGTGCAGAGTCCACCACTTGAAAACGGAGGGACTGCAGCACCAACAACTTGGACAGGAGCACATTCAGCTTCTGCGCCATTTGATGAGTGGGCGCATACTGTTGTCTCTTGGACATGGCTTCGCCGATGGATTGTTGGCAGAATGCCTGACTAAAAGTAGGAGGAGGAGAAGGAGCATCTGGAGCGACAGAAGGAGGGTATGACACACAGCTCCCTTCGGCTGAGTTGGTGAAGCCTTTGCTGGCTGAAAGAGGGAGTGGCGTGCCACTGGGTGATGCAGCAGGCTGGACCACCACATCGGAGCCATGGTTCTCCCGGGCCGCTTTATGGTGGCAAAGCATATGGTGATGCAGGGCCGTGGTGCCAACATTGGGACCCTGGCCACGCTTCACTTTCTGCCAACATTTCTAGCATGTGGCTATATGAACCTCCTCCGGATGCTTGATGAAAAACTGCCACACCGCCGAGTAGCTGATTTTCCCACTAACAGTCCGCACTAATTGACTGCTACTGCTGCCGTCTCCAAGAACTCCTGTTCCACTACCTCCCGGGAAGGTAGTCTACCACGAAGCAGGTGGTTTCCCATCGGCACGTTTGGCTCCAGAATTTCCACTTCTGCCACCATGCTGACTGCCAACCATGCTACCACCTTCCTGGCTCAGCTGCTGCCTCATGGGCGACCTTCAACCCTCTTCTCCTGATGATGATGATACCCCTTCTGCTCCCAAGTGCGATCGGCTTCATCATCATCAACAAGTGTCTGCACATCACTGATGTCCTCCTCAGGTTTCTCAACAGTGTCTGCTTCAGAACCCTGAACCCTGGCAACACCGCCTCCCACATCACTCTCCTCATTACTAGTTGCCCGCCTAGCAGGGGAAGCGGCAGATGTCTCCTCCACTTCTTAGATAGGCAGTAGCTGCTTACTGTCCTCTATTAGATCGTCCTCAGTGAATAGTGGAGCTGAACCCACAGCATAAGATACTTCTTTAGGGGAGCGAACAGCATAGGACAGAGGCAATGGGAGGACAGGGACTGCTCCCGGGCCCTGCCAACTGAGGGTTGTGTCTGAGGAACCCACCGACTGTTGACTGGAGGTATCAGATGTCACTTGTGATTAAGTGGATGACATTGTTAATCAATCGATGACGGCAGATGGGTTGCTGGTCTAGACACGACAGCTAGCTGAAACTGGGAGCTCAGGCTTCTCGCTGCGACTCCTACTGCCACTCGCCCCTAGTCTGCTGCGACCTCTGCCTGATGAATTTTGGCCTCTGCCAGTCCTCTGTGCACATCCTGGCACTTCTCTGCCTGACATACTTAGTGCGTATATGAGGGGAGTACAATACGTTTCACTAGGCTTAAAACAATATTTGTCTAGAACAGCAGCAGGTGTCTACTTTTGACTGTCCTTTCACAGTATCTAGGCCCTTGACAGATTAAAAGGTACAAAATAGTACACTACTTAGATGTTGGTATGTGGTATGCACTTATGAGGGCAGAAAAATGCGCTACAGTAGACTTAAAAAAGTATCTGAGTACAACACCAGCCGGGGAGTACTTTTGCCTGGACATTCACAGTATCTAGGCCCTTGACAGATTAACCCCTTAACGACGCAGGACGTATATTTACGTCCTGCGCCGGCTCCCGCGATATGAAGCGGGATCGCGCCGCGATCCCGCATCATATCGCGTCGGTCCCGGCGCTAATCAACGGCCGGGACCCGCGGCTAATACCACACATCGCCGATCGCGGCGATGTGCGGTATTAACCCTTTAGAAGCGGCGGTCAAAGCTGACCGCCGCTTCTAAAGTGAAAGTGAAAGTGACCCGGCTGCTCAGTCGGGCTGTTCGGGACCGCCGCGGTGAAATCGCGGCGTCCCGAACAGCTGATCGGACACCGGGAGGGCTCTTACCTGCCTCCCCGGTGTCCGATCGACGAATGACTGCTCCGTGCCTGAGATCCAGGCAGGAGCAGTCAAGCGCCGATAATGCTGATCACAGGCGTGTTAATGCACGCCAGTGATCAGCATAAGAGATCAGTGTGTGCAGTGTTATAGGTCCCTATGGGACCTATAACACTGCAAAAAAAAAGTAAAAAAAAAGTGTTAATAAAGGTCATTTAACCCCTTCCCTAATAAAAGTTTGAATCACCCCCCTTTTCCCATAAAAAAAATAAAACAGTGTAAAAAAAATAAAAAATAAACATATGTGGTATCGCCGCGTGCGTAAATGTCCGAACTATAAAAATATATCATTAATTAAGCCGTACGGTCAATGGCGTACGCGCAAAAAAATTCCAAAGTCCAAAAAAGCGTATTTTGGTCACTTTTTATATCATTAAAAAATGAATAAAAAGTGATCAAAAAGTCCGATCAAAACAAAAATCATACCGATAAAAACTTCAGATCACGGCGCAAAAAATGAGTCCTCATACCACCCCATACGTGGAAAAATAAAAAAGTTATAGGGGTCAGAAGATGACATTTTTAAACGTATACATTTTCCTGCATGTAGTTATGATTTTTTCCAGAAGTGCGACAAAATCAAACCTATATAAGTAGGGTATCATTTTAACCGTATGGACCTACAGAATAATGATAAGGTGTAATTTTTACCGAAATATGCACTGCGTAGAAACGAAAGCCCCCAAAAGTTACAAAATGGCGTTTTTTTTTTCGATTTTGTCGCACAATGATTTTTTTTTCCGTTTCGCCGTGCATTTTTGGGTAAAATGACTAATGTCACTGCAAAGTAGAATTGGCGACGCAAAAAATAAGCCATAATATGGATTTTTAGGTGGAAAATTGAAAGGGTTATGATTTTTAAAAGGTAAGGAGGAAAAAACGAAAGTGCAAAAACGGAAAAACCCTGAGTCCTTAAGGGGTTAACAGGTACAAAATAGTACACTACTTAGATGTGGGTACATGGTATGCACTTATTAAGGCAGAAAAATGCAGTATAGTACGCTTAAAAATACGTATTTTAGTAAAACACCAGCCGGTGATTACTTTGACCTCGACTTTCACAGTATCTAGGCCCTTGACAGATTAACAGGTACAAAATAGTACACTACTTAGATATACGTATGTGGTATGCACTTATGAGGGCAGAAAAAATGCGGTACAGTACGCTTAAAAAAAACTATTTTAGTAAAACACCAGCCGGTGATTACTTTTGCCTGGACTTTCATAGTATCTAGGCCCTTGGCAGATTAACAGGTACAAAATAGTACACTACTTAGATGTATGTATGTGGTATGCACTTATGAGGGCAGAAAAATGCTCTACTGTACACTTCAAAAATTATTTGAGTAAAACACCAGCCGGTGATTACTTTTGGCTGTCCTTTCACAGTATGTAGGCCCTTGACAGATTAACAGGAACAAAATAGAACACTACTTAAAAGTAGGTATGTGATATGCACTTATGAGGGCAGAAAAATGCGCTACAGTACACAAAAAAAAATTACCCACAACAACAGCAGTACACAACAGTGCTGCAGATACAGTCACTGTGTACTAAACCCAAAATTGCAAAAAGTCTCTCTCTCAAATACTATTTGGAATGGACTGCTGGGTATGGATTATACCATCTACAGACTAGTATAACCAGCAGACCAGTTGTTGTGGAAAAAAGACACAGATTTTCCCTAAAAAAAAATTTCTCCCCCCTGTGAAAACGTTTCTGCAGCTGAGGCAACACACAGCTATCTTCCCTTCTCTGTAATACAATGCTGTTCACAGTGACTGAGAGGTTATTCGCTGCAGTAAGAATTAATTTCTGTGCAAAAACGCTGTGCTCTGTGTCCTACAGAATGCTGAGGTGACTAAGAGTTGAAACGCTGCTGCAAAAAGCAGAGCGATGTCCATACTATCTCTCTGCAGTGTAATGAATGAAATGACAAGCTGCAAAATGGCTGCCGATTATATAGGGCTGTGACATCACAGGGGTGATTGGCTGCTGATAGTCAGCATTCTGCATGTGATTCAGGGTCATTCCGCCTACTTGCCTTCCCGCCTTGCCTTCCCGCATTCCCAGTGTTCCTTGCCCCATGTACTGACATGTGGATCCGCCATTTTAGATGCCCTGGAACCTGGACCGCAGTAAATGGAGTTTAATGAAGCGATTCATACGATATAATCACAGCAATATTCGCATTCGTTGCAAACCAAATTTTTCATGAAATTCGTAACGAATTCGGGTTCGTCAGCTTCGATTCTCTCATCTCTAATCTCCAGTAAAGGGCCAGACTCTCCCTGAGCTCTCTGGCGCCCACCTGGTCTTGGCAGTGAGGCCCTGCTCAGCCAATCATTTGCTGAGGTGGGACATTGTTGCGGCTGGTGATTGGCTGGGTGGCTCATCACTGACGCGACTAGTATGTCTTGGAAGATGGGAGCTGGAACACTCAGCGGTAATAGACATGCCTTGTTCTGGAGATGACAGGGTCTCCCAATGGTTGGTCACACACATGCAGGATAGGGGACACGTTTCACTAGCTGGATAACCCATTTAACTACTTGTGAACTGCCCACTGACTTGCAAGCTACAAATAACAATGCTAGCATGTTCTTGAAAGTCCTTGAAGAGTTTGCAGAGAGGATAGTAAGCTGTCAGAGACAGCCAGGGTCTCCAGAGAAAGGCATGATTTTTATGTTTTTCAATTTTTTGGGGGTTTTATTGGAGCAATAAAAGTTTGTAAACAGGATCCCCACACGCCATCCTTCTGTGCAAGCTTAGCAGTCCGCTAACATAGTGAATGCAATGAAAATAAAGGCTTGGCTTTAAAGCTACCAGCAGGATGGATCTGGAACATTCAATAATAAAAGATTTTTCTTTATTGAGGATCGATAAAAACATGCAGTGTCGGATACATCTCCATTTTCATTTGGCAGCGTTTTAAGGTACATGAGACTGGCAGGAGACCAAACTCAAGGTGTGCTTCTGGCTGCACTGAGCTTAATTGACAGCTGCACAGAGCCTCACTGAAAGCTGTATAGAGCCTGAGGTCTTCTATTCATCTTATCTCTGCAACAATATGTTTTCACTTGGGTTTTTTTTCTGGCAGTTTTTGGAAAACTGCCACAGCAGTTTTTGAGCCAAAGTCAGAAGTGTATTCAAAAGGAATAGGACATATAAAGGAAGGACTTATACTTCTCCTCCCTTATGGATCCGCTTCTGACTTTGGCTCAAAAACTGCAGTGGCAGTTTTCCAAAAACTGCCAGAAAAAAAAAAGTGAAAACTTAGCCTAAGTGGTCCCCCAGCAGGCTTCAGTGATGTCATGCCTTCTGGGAGATTGCACTCCTTCATGTGAGTAATAGGAAACGTATGATACAGAGCTTTTAAAAGTTCTAAAAAAAAATTTAAGGGTGGAATGAGTGTTAGGAGTAGTTAGGGAACATAGCCTGAGTCAGTTTAGAAAAGTTTATTTGGTGACAGGTACTTTTTAATACATTGATAGAATAATTTAGCATTTCCTTTTGATTCCTATTAACATGCATAAATATTCAATGGATGGAAAAGATGCTTTAAAACCACCAGCAGTCATAAAGTACCATTGGCACTATGACCAAAACCCAAAACAATTAAACATCCATACACCTAGTAACTAAAGGAGCAACAAATTAAAGTGACCAACATTAGTAATGAAAATGTATATGATTTTAATATCCAGTTGTGAAAACTTATATAATGTAAATATCCAATAATATTCTATAATATATTTTCAATATCTTTCACATATATTCTCCGGAAAAAAAGTTCTGGAATGGTCAATCTCAAACCTAAAGGGTCCTTTTTATATTCTGCATAAAAATGCTTGGACACACAATGCTTTAAAAAGGCATTCCTAATGTTCCTACAGTATATATTCATCCTTGAAAACGATTAAGGAAGTGTGAGATGTACTCAATCTGGTGTGGTGACCGAGAACTTCAGTCTGGGTATAATCTCCTGTATACCCTGATTAAGCAGAAAATTCGTAAAGATAAATGGGGGTGACTGGTTCTCAAGGTCTTGAGTGTGATGGAAATGTGTTGTATGGTTTTGTCTGTGAATATGTAATGATGATAGTGGTGTTTATGAATAATTCAAGAGGGTGAGGATGGGTGTTTGTATAAACTTGAGGGTATGTATATATATATAATGAAGGAGGGTGATAGGTGTTCCTGTATAAACTGGAGAATCTGTATATAATGATCGGTGTAAATGGGAGAGAGGGAAAAGTATGGGGGAGAAAAGTATCTTGATAGGTGTTTGTGAATGATTGGAGACGGGGATGGTAAGTGTTACTGTATAAATTGGAGAATATGCATGTATATAATGAATATTTGTGATGATAGGTGTTTCTATATAAACTGCAGGATGTGTGTGTATATATTGATCGGTGTATATGGGAGAGAGAAGTATAGGGGAGAAGGAAATGATTGAAGGAGAAGGGGGATGATGAAAGAGAGATAGAGGATGGTGAAAATAAAAGAAAAGGCTCTTACTTGGATAGATAAAAGCGTAATTTATTTGTAATTTAATAATATAAAACAGGAAAAAACGCTGGGCCCTAGCGCTTATACTTTCCAATGCATATGAAACAGTTAAAATAATTCATAAATGTAATTCATAACAAGGTCAGTTGATGAAAAGCACTAAATAGTTATACAATGTGCAATAGTAGGTAAATGAACCCGGTGCTGCGACCGCAAGGTATAACAGACCAAGTCAATTGCTCTCGGTACGGCGACCGTAGAGATGTGTGAAATAGTCAAGTAGTCCACGGTGCTGCGACCGTATGCCAGAAAGAAGAAACAAAGTCACAATGTAGCGGTACTGCGACCGTATGCCAGAAAGAAGAAACAAAGTCACAATGTAGCGGTGCTCCGACCGTAGTTGGTAGTACAATTCAATGGGACACAGTGTGTCAATGTTGCGAGGGTGCGTGCTGTCTCTAACAGAGTGAGGGAGCCATGGATTGGCAGTGGGCCAAAAGGAGGAAGCTCCAGCGGTTGCAAGGCTGGGTAGTGGAAAGGGGGAAGAAATATCTTGTGGTACTATGTACCTCTCACCCTGTCACTCCTATGGACTTTGTGATGTCGGTCCTCACTCTGGAAACGAAGCCGCTTGTTTGTGGCTGTCTGCGGTCACTGGTGCTCGGCTTCTCCTCGTGGCGGTGAGCGTGTTGGGCGCGTAATAGAATCCTGGCGCGCTGTGATGATCCTGTGGTTCAGCTGGTGGTGATAGTGCTTGCAATGGTGTCTACTGCCTTAAGACTAGACGCGTTTCGGACCCTCTAGGTCCGTCCTCAGTAGTCTGCTTGAACACTGCCAAATTGTGCCTTATATACAGTCCAAGTAAAAGATGGAAGGAAAACATGGTGGAAGATCCGGACCCGGGTCCAAAATGGAATAACAGGAATGGACTCGCAGTCCGGGTGGTGAAAAAAGAGGTAGGTGAATTGGGGAAATAGAGTTTGAAGAGTTAGAGGTTGTAGATGATTAGTATGTGTATATGGCAAGGTGTGGATTTGACCTAAATGTATATATATCTCCAGGTGTGTTCTTATGGAAGGTCTGGTGGAGGTAATAGGTGAAGTATATATTACATGATGAATGGTATGTTTGAGGGGACAAGAGCTGAATAATTAATGTTTGCAGGTATGGCTGGGTAAATGTAGAGGTGAAAACAGTTTTTCCATGTAAACTTATGTATAAGCCAATGGATCTATAGTCATGAGTAAGAAGAATATAATGAATGGTGTGTATGGAGGGACAAGAGCTGTGTAGTTAACAGGTCTGGCAGGTGTATGTGGGAATGGAAACGATTAATTGTATGATTATATATAAATCAATAGATACATAGGTATATATAAGAAAAATGGGCAAGATAACTGATTGTAAGAGTAGATATGGATAACAATTGGTGATATTCTGGGTGATCTAATAAATATGAGTAAGATCAAATTAAGTGGTGCAAGTGGGAGAAGTAGTGAAAAGATATTAAAAAGATGTTAAGGTAAAAAATTGGATAATAGAGGATATATGTAGAATGTGGAGTGCTGCTCTTATTGGAACACATGATTAATAGTAATAAATATGAAATAAAAAAAAAAATATATAAAAAATATAAAAAAATATAAAAAATATAAAAAAATAAAATAAAATAAAATAAAAATAATAATAATAAATATAAAAATAAATAAACAAAAATAATAATAAATAATAAAAATAAAAATAAATAAATATAAATAAATAAAAATAAAAATAGTATAAAAATAAAATAAAATAAAAAATGTAAAATGAATATAAAAATAAAAATGCTAATAATAAAAATAAATCTAAATAATAAAAAATATAAAATAGTAAAAATGGTAAAAGATGTAGTAGAAATAAGAATAAATGTAAATAATTGAATGGGTAAAATTAGTAAAATAATATAAAATATAATATACTCTGTAGCTGCGTACTGAAATTGTCTGTTTATAGGAATCCGAAAATTTCCAAGTCTGCGTTTAATCCAAAGGGCGCCAGAGTTTGCAGGTCATAGATCATTTTGCTTTCTTGTCTCGACATTTTTCTGATGTGGTCGCCTCCCCTCCAATCGTGTTTTACTTTTTTAAGGGCTGCAAAGGTAAGTCCTGATGGGTTCCTGTTATGTTTATCTCTAAAATGCGTTGATAGAGAATGGTTCTCAAATCCTGTTTTTATGTTATGAACGTGTTCTTGTATTCTTTTTTTGAGGCTTCTTTTTGTGCGTCCTATGTATTGTAGTCCACATGGACATGTGATAATATATATCACAGACACGCTGTCACAGGTGAGGAACTCGGTTATCTTGTGTTCCTGTCCATTACCTTTGGATATTATTGTCTCCGTTTTCTTTGGGAAATCCGTGATCTTGCAGTTGGTGCATTTTCCACAGCGAAAAAAACCTTTGAGTTTTAGCCACGTTTCTGTTGGTTTTTGGGTTTCTCCAATCACTGGTTGTTTAGTACTGGGGGCTAGTTTCAGTCCCAAATTCGGCGCTTTCGTGTAAACTATCTTCGGTTTGTCAGTTAAAATTGAGTTTAAGGCTTTGTCCTGTTTTAGTAGTTCCCAATTGCGTTTGATAATATTTTCAATTTGTTTATGTTGGTTGTTAAAGGGTAGGATAATTTTCGGATTTTGTTCCATTGTTGTAAGTTTGGTCTTTGGTTTGAAATAGTCTTTTCTTTCTTGTTTTCTGATTTTTTCAAATGCATTTGTCAGTATTTTCTCTGGCTAGTCTTTGTTCTTGAATTCTTCTGTTAGAGATCTTGCTTCCTCCTCAAAATCTTCCTCGTTGGTGCAATTTCTTTTTAAGCGTCTAAACTGGCCCTGGGGTACATTTAGGAGCCATTGGGGTAGGTGGCAGCTGCTGAAGAGGATATAGGAATTCCTCGCTGTGGGTTTTTTGTATGTTTGGCATTTTAAATTACCGTCATTGATTGAGATGAGAAGATCTAAAAATTCGACCCGTTCTGTACTGATTTGTGGGGTAAAACGGAGATTAAAATTATTGTCATTAAGAGAATCTAAAAATGTATCCAATTGGGGTCTTGAACCTCTCCAAATCATTATAATGTCGTCAATGTATCGCTTCCATAGGACCAGATCTGCGCCAAGCTTGGGGATAATAACCTGTTGTTCCCAATATCCCATGAACAAATTAGCATAACTCGGCGCAAATCTGGTCCCCATGGCTGTTCCGACCTTCTGGCGATAAAATTGTTGATTAAAAAAGAAATAATTATGTGTTAAAATATATTTGATACTTTCTGTTAAAAAGCCGATTTGGGTGGGAAAAAGTTCTTCTGCTTGGGTTAAAAAATAGTGCGATGCTTCTATCCCTTGTTCACTATTTTTTAACCCAAGCAGAAGAACTTTTTCCCACCCAAATCGGCTTTTTAACAGAAAGTATCAAATATATTTTAACACATAATCATTTCTTTTTTAATCAACAATTTTATCGCCAGAAGGTCGGAACAGCCATGGGGACCAGATTTGCGCCGAGTTATGCTAATTTGTTCATGGGATATTGGGAACAACAGGTTATTATCCCCAAGCTTGGCGCAGATCTGGTCCTATGGAAGCGATACATTGACGACATTATAATGATTTGGAGAGGTTCAAGACCCCAATTGGATACATTTTTAGATTCTCTTAATGACAATAATTTTAATCTCCGTTTTACCCCACAAATCAGTACAAAACGGGTCGAATTTTTAGATCTTCTCATCTCAATCAATGACGGTAATTTAAAATGCCAAACATACAAAAAACCCACAGCGAGGAATTCCTATATCCTCTTCAGCAGCTGCCACCTACCCCAATGGCTCCTAAATGTACCCCAGGGCCAGTTTAGACGCTTAAAAAGAAATTGCACCAATGAGGAAGATTTTGAGGAGGAAGCAAGATCTCTAACAGAAGAATTCAAGAACAAAGACTATCCAGAGAAAATACTGACAAATGCATTTGAAAAAATCAGAAAACAAGAAAGAAAAGACTATTTCAAACCAAAGACCAAACTTACAACAATGGAACAAAATCCGAAAATTATCCTACCCTTTAACAACCAACATAAACAAATTGAAAATATTATCAAACGCAATTGGGAACTACTAAAACAGGACAAAGCCTTAAACTCAATTTTAACTGACAAATCGAAGATAGTTTACACGAAAGCGCCGAATTTGGGACTGAAACTAGCCCCCAGTACTAAACAACCAGTGATTGGAGAAACCCAAAAACCAACAGAAACGTGGCTAAAACTCAAAGGTTTTTTTCGCTGTGGAAAATGCACCAACTGCAAGATCACGGATTTCCCAAAGAAAACGGAGACAATAATATCCAAAGGTAATGGACAGGAACACAAGATAACCGAGTTCCTCACCTGTGACAGCGTGTCTGTGATATATATTATCACATGTCCATGTGGACTACAATACATAGGACGCACAAAAAGAAGCCTCAAAAAAAGAATACAAGAACACGTTCATAACATAAAAACAGGATTTGAGAACCATTCTCTATCAACGCATTTTAGAGATAAACATAACAGGAACCCATCAGGACTTACCTTTGCAGCCCTTAAAAAAGTAAAACACGATTGGAGGGGAGGCGACCACATCAGAAAAATGTCGAGACAAGAAAGCAAAATGATCTATGACCTGCAAACTCTGGCGCCCTTTGGATTAAACGCAGACTTGGAAATTTTGGGATTCCTATAAACAGACAATTTCAGTACGCAGCTACAGAGTATATTATATTTTATATTATTTTACTAATTTTACCCATTCAATTATTTACATTTATTCTTATTTCTACTACATCTTTTACCATTTTTACTATTTTATATTTTTTATTATTTAGATTTATTTTTATTATTAGCATTTTTATTTTTATATTCATTTTACATTTTTTTATTTTATTTTATTTTTATACTATTTTTATTTTTATTTATTTATATTTATTTATTTTTATTTTTATTATTTATTATTATTTTAGTTTATTTATTTTTATTTTTATATTTATTATTATAATTTTTATTTTATTTTATTTTATTTTTTTATATTTTTTATATTTTTTAATATTTTTTATATATTTTTTTTTTTATTTCATATTTATTACTATTAATCATGTGTTCCAATAAGAGCAGCACTCCACATTCTACATATATCCTCTATTATCCAATTTTTTACCTTAACATCTTTTTAATATCTTTTCACTACTTCTCCCACTTGCACCACTTAATTTGATCTTACTCATATTTATTAGATCACCCAGAATATCACCAATTGTTATCCATATCTACTCTTACAATCAGTTATCTTGCCCATTTTTCTTATATATACCTATGTATCTATTGATTTATATATAATCATACAATTAATCGTTTCCATTCCCACATACACCTGCCAGACCTGTTAATTACACAGCTCTTGTCCCTCCATACACACCATTCATTATATTCTTCTTACTCATGACTATAGATCCATTGGCTTATACATAAGTTTACATGGAAAAACTGTTTTCACCTCTACATTTACCCAGCCATACCTGCAAACATTAATTATTCAGCTCTTGTCCCCTCAAACATACCATTCATCATGTAATATATACTTCACCTATTACCTCCACCAGACCTTCCATAAGAACACACCTGGAGATATATATACATTTAGGTCAAATCCACACCTTGCCATATACACATACTAATCATCTACAACCTCTAACTCTTCAAACTCTATTTCCCCAATTCACCTACCTCTTTTTTCACCACCCGGACTGCGAGTCCATTCCTGTTATTCCATTTTGGACCCGGGTCCGGATCTTCCACCATGTTTTCCTTCCATCTTTTACTTGGACTGTATATAAGGCACAATTTGGCAGTGTTCAAGCAGACTACTGAGGACGGACCTAGAGGGTCCGAAACGCGTCTAGTCTTAAGGCAGTAGACACCATTGCAAGCACTATCACCACCAGCTGAACCACAGGATCATCACAGCGCGCCAGGATTCTATTACGCGCCCAACACGCTCACCGCCACGAGGAGAAGCCGAGCACCAGTGACCGCAGACAGCCACAAACAAGCGGCTTCGTTTCCAGAGTGAGGACCGACATCACAAAGTCCATAGGAGTGACCGGGTGAGAGGTACATAGTACCACAAGATATTTCTTCCCCCTTTCCACTACCCAGCCTTGCAACCGCTGGAGCTTCCTCCTTTTGGCCCACTGCCAATCCATGGCTCCCTCACTCTGTTAGAGACAGCACGCACCCTCGCAACATTGACACACTGTGTCCCATTGAATTGTACTACCAACTACGGTCGCAGCACCGCTACATTGTGACTTTGTTTCTTCTTTCTGGCATACGGTCGCAGTACCGCTACATTGTGACTTTGTTTCTTCTTTCTGGCATACGGTCGCAGCACCGTGGACTACTTGACTATTTCACACGTCTCTACGGTCGCCGTACCGAGAGCAATTGACTTGGTCTGTTATACCTTGCGGTCGCAGCACCGGGTTCATTTACCTACTATTGCACATTGTATAACTATTTAGTGCTTTTCATCAACTGACCTTGTTATGAATTACATTTATGAATTATTTTAACTGTTTCATATGCATTGGAAAGTATAAGCGCTAGGGCCCAGCGTTTTTTCCTGTTTTATATTATTAAATTACAAATAAATTACGCTTTTATCTATCCAAGTAAGAGCCTTTTCTTTTATTTTCACCATCCTCTATCTCTCTTTCATCATCCCCCTTCTCCTTCAATCATTTCCTTCTCCCCTATACTTCTCTCTCCCATATACACCGATCAATATATACACACACATCCTGCAGTTTATATAGAAACACCTATCATCACAAATATTCATTATATACATGCATATTCTCCAATTTATACAGTAACACTTACCATCCCCCTCTCCAATCATTCACAAACACCTATCAAGATACTTTTCTCCCCCATACTTTTCCCTCTCTCCCATATACACCGATCATTATATACAGATTCTCCAGTTTATACAGGAACACCTATCACCCTCCTTCATTTTATATATATACATACCCTCAAGTTTATACAAACACCCATCCTCACTTCTCTTGAATTATTCATAAACACCACTATCATCATTACATATTCACAGACAAAACCATACAACCCATTTCCATCACACTCAAGACCTTGAGAACCAGTCACCCCCATTTATATATTCATCCTTGCCCGCACCATTTGAACCAGTCTGCCCATTTACTATAAATTACAATGGCATTCAAGCAGATACAAGACAAATGATGTGGAGCAATAAAAAAAACTTTCATTTTGCCATAATCTCATGTGATATGGGAGTTTTTAGCCTACTGACGCTTTTACAAGCTCTGGGAACAAACTTGTAAAAACTATTTCCATCCAGTGTATATAGCAGCTATGATTCTGCTTTCAACAAGATATACAGCAGTTCAGTAAATGACATTGTTAGAGAGTGTCTCTGGCTATCCTAATACTTCAGCAAAATTCCATTCTGAAGTGTGGTGAGGGAGCATGTGAGATGACTGACAGCTGCTGGTTAGAGATGACCTAAACAATTTGGAACAAATCAGAAAAAATGGATTAAGCATGAAATGTGTCTTCTACATATATAGATTTTGATGTATTTGGATCCACTGTAATCAACAAGAGGCAACAGCTGTCGCCAAAAAAACAACATCTGGAAGGACAAAGTGCATGTTCCTTTAAAACGTACCAGTCAAATCACAGAAAATAACTATTACCTGTACGTTACTCCCTAGATCATGCAGATGGTTTACACGTCTTTTTTTGTGTCTAGCTTCTGTATTTGGCTCACAAATCCCTCTGTTCTGCTGCTCACTCATTCTGACATCCACTGCTCAGGAAGGGGCGTGTCCGAGGCAAGCACTGAGCCGTCCTCTCTCACCATGCATTCACTTCCTCCCTGAGTCTCCCTGTGCCGTGTTGGGTCTCTTCATTCAATCACTGCAGGCTGCTCTGTAACCCCTTTCTCTCCGTTTTCATGCTGCAGTTCTCATAGGACAGGAGTGAGCACGAAGGAGTGCAAGTCCCACCCCCACCGGATATGTCCCTGCCTGTGCTTCAGTTAGGACAAAAATGATGCTGCAGCCGGACAGGATTAATTTCTAGATGATTTCTATAAAAAGGAAATAATTTTTTTAATGAAGTATATTAGAAAAGTTTATGTTTTGCCAACATGTACAACATATAAAAGTTCTTGATCCTGACAGCCCTTTAAAAAAAAAACTTAATACCAAATGTCATTATTGAAACTAAAATTCATGGCACATTCCCCTCAAGTCTCATTTTTATTGAAGTTTGCATTGCATTGAAAGACAATTAGAGATGAGCGAATGGAAGTTGACGAACCCAAATTCGTTACGAATTTCATGAAAAATTAAATTCGCAACGAATACGAATATCGCCGCGATTCTATCGCACAAATCGCTTCATTAAACATCATTTTACAGCGTTCCAGGCTATTGGGGACCTAAGATGGCGGATCCACGTGTGAGTACATGGGGCAGGGGATTATGGGAGGGCGGGAAACAGCGGCGGGAATGAAGGTAGGCGGGCTGACCCTGAATCACATGTGAGATGCAGCCTATCAGTGTTCACTGACCCCTGTGATGTCACAGCCCCTATATAATCGGCGGCCATCTTGCCTCTCTTCATTTCATCTATGCACTCAGATGGAGAGAACGGGACTGCGTGTGTGTGAATAGCTCATACCACAGCGTTACACTGCAACTGCTAGTCACATCAGCATTAGGGAAAGACAGGAGTGCAGAGTGATGTGCTGTTACTCTGAGAAGGATTATTGATAGCTAAACCTCCTATTCACGTTATTGAGCATTGCAGCAGAGAGGGGCAGATAGCTGTCAGCTGCCTCATACAGATCTCCAAGCTGCCTGAACTCTCTGAAGTATCTCATCTCCTCATTTTTCAGCCTAATTGAGTTTATTTTTATTTGCTCCACAAATCTTCTGCTGCTCAGAATTGTGTGACAGAGTGCAATTTAGGGTTTAATCCCTGGATTTTTTTTTTTGTGGTGCTGCACTGTTGGGTCCTGCTGCTGTTCAGAAATACGTGATTGTTCAGTGGACTGTAGTGCATTTGTACCATTTTGTACCTGTTAATCTGTCAAGGGGCTGGCTACATACTGTGCAAGTCCAAAAAATACTATTCACCGGCTCTGTTTTTTTTTTTTTAAACAGTTTTTTCTCCGTATAGTTACGCATATATAACTGCCCTCATCAATACATACCGCATAGGTACATGCAAGTATTGTACCATTTAGTACCTGTTAAGCTGTCAAGGTGCTCCATACCGTCAAAGTGCAAACAATAGTATCCACCGGTTGGTGTATTACAAAAATACAGAGTTTTTTCTGCTAATAGTTAGGCATATTACTGCCCTCATCAGTGCATACCGCATAGGTACATCCAAGTATTGTACCATTTAGTACTTGTTAAGCTATCAAGGTGCTCCATACCATCAAAGTCCAAACAATAGTATCCACCGGCTGGAGTGGCAGAGGCCTAAATACTTCAGGCAGAGTTGGCAGCAGACTTGGGGCGAGTGGCAGCAGGAGTCGCAGCGAGAGGCCTGAGCTCCCGTTATCAGCCAGCGGACGTGTCTCCACCAGCAACCCATCTGCCGTCGTCGATTGGTTAACACGCTCATCCACATCATCACAAGTGACATCTGACACCCCCAGTCAACAGTCGGTGGGTTCCCCAGACACAATCCTCAGTTGGCATGGCCCGGGAGCAGTCTGTGTCCTCCCATTGCCTTTGTCCTATGCTGTTCCCTCTCCTAAAGAA
Source organism: Hyla sarda (assembly GCF_029499605.1). Lineage (NCBI taxonomy): Eukaryota > Metazoa > Chordata > Amphibia > Anura > Hylidae > Hyla > Hyla sarda. The sequence continues at coordinate 67,553,185 of NC_079194.1, read as the reverse complement.
GTATCTTATGCTGTGGGTTCAGCTCCACTATTTACTGAGGACAATCCAACAGAGGACAGTCAGCAGCTACTGGACAGCCAAGAAGGGGAGGAGACATGCACCGCTTGCTCTGCTAGGCAGCCAAGTAGTGATGCGGAGAGTGACGTGGGAGGCGGTGTTGCAAGTGTTCAGGGTCCTGAAGCAGACACTGTTGGGGAACCTGAGGAGGACATCAGTGACGTGCACACAACTGTTGATGATGATGAAGCCGATCGCAATTGGGAGCCGGGTGCAGAAGGGGCTTCATCATCATCAGGAGAAGAGAGTTGGAGGTTGCCCTTGAGGCAGCAAGGCGGTAGCACGGTTGGCAGTCAGCGTGGTGGCAGTAGTGGAAATTCAGGAGCCAAACGTGCCCGGGGGAGACCACCTGCTTCGCGGCAGCCTACCTTTCCGGGAGGTAGTGGAACAGGGGTTCCTGGAGACGGCGCCAGTAGCAGTCAATTAGTGCGGACTGGGGGTGGGAAAATCAGCTACTCGGCGGTGTGGAAGTTTTTCATAAGGCATCCGGAGGAGGTTCACGTAGCCACATGCAAGATCTGTCGGCAGAAGGTGAAGCGTGGCCAGGGTACCAATGTCGGCATCATAGCCCTGTGTCAACACATGCTTCGCCACCATAAAGCGGCCTGGGAGAACCGTGGCTCCGATGTAGTGGTCCAGCCTGCTGCATCACCCAGTGGCCATCCGCTCCCTCCTTCATACAGCCAAGGCTCCACCACCTCAGCCGAAGGGAGCTGTGTGTCAAACCCTCCTTGTGTCGCTCCTGCTTCTCCCGCTTTTAGTCAGCCATTCCGCCAACAATCCATCGGCAAAGCCATGTCCAAGAGACAACAGTATGCGCCCACTCATACAAAGGCGCAGAAGTTGAATCTGCTCCTGTCCAAGTTGCTGGTGTTGCAATCCCTCCCTTTTCAAGTGGTGGACTCTGCACCTTTCAGAGAATTGATGGCTTGTGCCGAGCCGAGGTGGAGAGTCCCAAGCCGTCATTTCTTTGCGAAGAAGGCAGCACCAGCCCTGCATAAGTTTGTACAAGAGAAGGTGGGCCAGTCCTTGAGCCTGTCGGTGTGTTCAAAAGTGCACGGCAGAGCCGACGTGTGGAGCTGTAACTACGGGCAGGGACAATACTTGTCTTTTACGGCTCACTGGGTAAATGTGGTTCCTGCACAGCCACAACAGCAACTTGGACAGGTCACACTGCTTCCTCCTCCACGTTCTCGCTCCCAGCAGTTGGTCCTGTTACAGTGTGCAACACCACCTCCTCATGCTCCACCGTGTCCTCGGCCTCCACTGCACGTCCAAATCTCGGTGGCCATTCATCGTACCATGTCTGTAGGGCACGGTGGTGTCAACCTGTTCTTCACATGGTTTGCCTTGGTGAACGGAGTCACAAAGGGGAGGAACTGCTAAAGTTCATTCGTAAAGATATCCGAGTAGGGCTTACTCCACGAAATCTGGAAATGGGAACCATGGTGACAGACAACGGGAAGAACATCGTGTCCGCGCTGCGACAAGGAAGTGTGAAACATACGCCCTGCATGGCACACGTGTTGAATCTGGTTGTCAAGCACTTCCTCAAGTCTTCACCCCATTTGCAAAACATCCTGAAAATGGCAAGGAAACTGTGCATGCACTTCAGCCACTCGTACACCGCCAAGCACACCTTCCTTGAGCTGCAGCGTCAGAACGGTATCCCACAACATAGTCTTATTTGTGATGTTGCCACATGTTGGAATTCCACCCTCCATATGTTGGACAGACTATACGAACAAAGAAAAGCCATCACCGATTTCTTGATGATCCAAGCAGATAGGGTACTCCCCTGTGTAACTTCAATGTGAACCAGTGGCAGCTCATACGTGACACCTGCCGTTTGCTGAGGCCCTTTGAGGAAGCCACATTATTTGTGAGTCGCCTAGATTACCCCATGAACGACGTAATTCCATTCCTACATTTCCTACAACAAATGATTGAAACCATGGCTGGTCACGGCAATGGAGATGTTGCGCCTACATCTCAAGGCTACATGAGCCCTGTGGGGGCTGAACTGGAGGAGGAGGATGATGAGGGGCAGAGCGGAGCACAGTTTAGGTTGGATGAGATGGCCGGTGTTTCTAGTCTTCGGACAGGAGAGGAGGAGCAGGAGCAGCCAGAGGAGCTGGAGGGTTATGAGGAAGTTGAGACAGAGGACCCAGACACACCATGGCAGTATGCAGTAGAGATGGAGGCAGGCTGTCCCTCCGAGTCACTGGCGCAAATGGCACGATGCATGCTCAGTTGCTTGCGTAGTGACCCCCAAATTGTCAAAATTCGTCAGCAGGATGACTTCTGGATCTCCACCTTATTAGACCCTCACTTATGTCCCAAAATGGGGGCCTTTTTTACACCCACTGAGAGAGAGGACAAACTGACCTACTACAGAGCCATATGGTCCATCCACTCGCAGGTCTGACTCGGGGGGCCCTCTGCGCTCACCTTCCACTGCCATGGCTGCTGGGGAGGGGTGGGAGGAGCAGTACCAGCTCAGTCAGCAGCAGCCTGAGTCTACAGTCGCTGATGAGTAGCTTTCTTCACCCGCATAGTGAAGCAACTCATCAGCAGCAGGTAGACATGGAGCAGGACCTGAACCAGCAGGTGGTGGCATACCTTGACATGGCCATGCCAACAACCATTGAAGATCCGCTGGACTTCTGGGCAGCCAAACTTGATTTATGGCCACAACTAGCAGAGTTTGCCCTGGAAAAGCTGTCCTGCCCGGCCAGTAGTGTGCCATCAGAGCGGGTGTTTAGTGCGGCCGGGACCATAGTCACCCCAAGGCGAACTCATCTGTCCACCAAAAATGTGGAGAGACTGACGTTTGTCAAAATGAATCAGGGATGGATCAGCCAGGATTTCCAGCCACCAATGCCAGATGCCTCAGAGTAGATTGACCAAGCTGCTACACCAACATTTTCCAATTATGGTTGGTTATGAAACCCTCTTGGGTTATCAATTAGGCTTATGGAACCCTCTTTGGTACTGCGATTGCCTGCTCCTGGCTCATCCTGTGTCTTTCAGGAACTACTTGCCTCACTGATGCTTCTGGCCTTGGGCATTTAATTTTTGGATGTCTAGCAGTAGCTAAATACATGCTTAATGCAAATTTCAACATTCATCTTTAAATGTAAGGGGTTGGTTAGGAAACCCTCTTGGGTACTGCGATTGCCTGCTCCTGGCTCATCCTGTGTCTTTCAGGAACTACTTGCCTCACTGATGCTTCCGGCCTTGGGCCTTTAATTTTTGTAAGTTTAGCAGTAGCTAAATATATGCTTAATGCAAATGTCAACATTGACTTTTAAATGTAAGGGGTTATGAAACTCTCTTGGGTACTGCGAATGCCTGCTCCATACTCATTCTGTGTCTTTCAGGAAATAATTGCCTCCCTGATGTCTCAGGCCTTGGGCCTTAAATTTTTGGAAGTTTAGCAGTAGCTAATACATGCTTAATGCTAATTTCAACAATGATCTTTAAATTCTCGGCACTCTGCTAGGGCCTTCTCCTACCCTGCCGGGGCCGATCCGAGGACCTCACTGAAACATCCAATCGGTAGTAGAGACATGGGGTGTGTACAAAGGGCAGGGACTTAATGAACCCGAGCTTATGACCGGCGCTTAGTTGTGATTCTTCTTTCCTGGCAAATAATTGCATTTCCTGATCCCTATCGCGAAGGGGGTTCAGCGGGTTACCCGCACCTGTCGGTGAAAGATAGACACACGCTGGTCCGTTCAGTGTAGCGCGCGTGCAGCCCCGGACATCTGAGGGTATAACACACCTGTTATTGTTCGATCTCGCGAGTGATCATGCAATGTAAGGGGTTACTGCTGATGCCTACTCCTGACTGCTCCTGTGTCTTTCAGGAAGTACTTGACTTCCTGATGCTTCTGGGCTTGGGCCTTTAATTTTTGAAATACATACATACATGCTTAATTAAAATTTCAACATTTATGGTGCAATATATGGGGTTATTAAACACTCTTGGGTAGTGTTTTTTTCAAATTTTCTGATAATTATCACAGTAATAAACTTGAATTTTCCCCAATAATAACCATTACACCATTGAACGATTGTTGCCTGCGATTGTTTAAGTAAAATTTTCAAAAATAATAGGCAGAGGGATGAACTCTGCTTCTTTATTTCATAAAATAATCTTTTATAAAAGAATGTCTTTTGGTGGTCCACCGTCCTGCATTATAGAGTCTTCTGGACTCTTGGATATGCGCTTGCTCTTAAACAAAGGTACAAAAACCAAGAATGGCCGGTCAGGGCTATGGAGACGTTGTGCCTACATCTTTGGGCCACATGAGCCCTGTGAGTGCTTGTGAGATTAGGTCCTTTGTACCCACACGGCTGGGTCCGGGACACAAATTTTGATTTAAATTTCAAATTAAAAAATCACACATTTCAATGGTCTCCTCATGCTGCAGCCAACTCCAGGCTGCATCATTCTGGTAATATATAGAGAGCACTCGCTGTCCTAAATTTTCGTAAAAATTTTTCGTCAAAAATGTTTGTCTTTTTTTATTAGGGATTGTGAAGCTTTGGTGCGTACTCATGCATCAGCCAACTCCAGCCTGTGTCATTCAGGCAATATATGGTTTACTGATGGCGCTGCTGGGCCTGGGTCTGGGAATTTCAAATTTTCTCATAGGTAGCACCCGCTATCCATAAGTCTTCTTCATAAATTTCTACAATTGTGTTTTTTTTGAGGGATTGTGAAGCCCTAGTGTGTACTCATGCATCAGCCAACTTCAGGGTGTGTCATTCATGCAACATATAGGTAGAACCCGCTGTCCTAAATATTCTTAAAATTATTTTAAAAATGGTTATTTTTTCTTTGGGATTCTGAAGCCCTGGTGTGTACTCAATGCTGCTTCCTGCTACAATCTGTACACCCGTTGGTCCTGCGATAGTGTGCTACTCCGCCTCTACATCCTCCTTAAGCCTCCACTGCCCAGACAAGTCTCAGTGGCCCTTCCATGTGTGCAGGTCACGGCAGTATCACGCTGTTCTTCACATGGTTTGCCTTGGAGAGAAGTCTTGGAAACAATGGCCGGTCAGGGCAATGGAGACGTTTCGCCTAAATCTCACGGCCACATGAGCCCTGTGGGGGCTTGTTGGATTTGGTCCTTCGTACCCACACGCTGGAGTCCGGGACACGCAAAGGTTGTTTTAAATTTCAAATAAAAAAATGATGGCGCTGCTGGGCCTGGGTCTGTTAATTTCAAATTTTTTCATGGGTAGCACCCGCTATCCCAAATCTTTTTCAAAAATTTCTAAAATTGTGGTGTTTTTTGGGGGGATTGTGAAGCCCTGGTGTGAACTTGTGCATCAGCCAACTCCAGGCTGTGTCATTCAGGCAATATATGGGTTACTGATGCCGCTGTGGGGCCTGGGTCTGTTAATTTCAAATTTTCTCATAGGTAGCACCCGCTATCCAAAATCTTTAAAACAAATTTCTAAAATGGTGGTGTTTTTTTGGAGGGATTGTGAAGCCCTGGTGTGTACTCGTGCATCAGCCAACTCCAGGCTGTGTCATTCAGGCAATATATGGATTGCTAATGCCGCTGTGGGGCCTGGCTCTGGTAATTTCAAATTTTCTCATAGGTAGCACCCGCTATCCAAAATCTTCGGTTTAAATTTCTTCATTCATCTTTTAATCTTAGGGATTGTGAAGGCCTAGTGCCTACTCATGCTGCTGGCAACTCCGGGCTGTGCCATTCATCAACTATATGGTCTCCTCATGCTGCCAACACCTCCATGCAGTGTCATTCAGCAACTATATGGTGTCCTCATGCTTCAGCCTCATCCAAGCTGTGTCATTCAGCCACTATATGGTGTCCTCCTGCTGCCAACATGTCCATGCTGTGTCATTAAGCCACTATATGGTCTCCTCATGCTGACAACACCTACATTCTGTGTCATTCAGCCACTATATGGTGTCCTCATGCTTCAGTTTCATCCAAGCTGTGTCATTCAGCCACTATATGGTGTCCTCATGCTGCCAACACCTCCACACTGTGCCATTCAGCCACTATATTGTGTCCTCATGCTGCCAACACCTCCATGCTGTGTCATTCAGCCACTATATGGTGTCCTCATGCTTCAGCTTCATCCAAGCTGTGTCATTCAGCCACTATATGGTGTCCTCAAGCTGCCAACACCTCCACACTGTGCCATTCAGCCACTATATGGTGTCCTCATGCTGCCAACACCTCCATTCTGTGTCATTCAGACACTGTATGGTGTCCTTATGCTTCAGCCTCATCAAAGCTGTGTCATTCAGCCACTATATGGTGTCCTCATGCTGTCAACACCTCCACGCTGTGTCATTCAGCCACTATATGGTCTCCTCATTCTGCCAACATCTCCACGCTGTCATACAGTCACTATATGGTCTCCTGACACTGATGCCACCACCAGGCTCTGTCATTGTACTGCTGTGCGGCAGTGATTCTAAAAGCGATGCCGGTAATCTGCATGTTATTCTGAATAACAGTATTATTTCACTAACCCAGCACACTCCATATGCGTTTTAGAACACAGCAAAGTGTTCTATACCCCTATAGAGGCTGTATGTAGGCTTGAAATAGCCTTTTTTAATATAGATTCACCGCGAAAAAATTCGGATTGAAACAACCTTTTCCGGAAAATTCGGCGAATCAGCCGAATCGAATTTTTGAAAAGTTCGCTCATTTCTAAAGACAATAGGCATATCAATAATAAGCATACATATATACATGTATTCACAACAACAGTTAAAGGGGTACTCCCATGGAAAATATTTTTTTTACATCAACTGGTGCCAGAAAGTTAAACGCATTTGTAAATTACTTCTAACAAAAAATCTTAATCCTTCCAGCACTTTTTAGGGGTTTCTCTTTTGGATTTTTCTTCTGTCACGACCACAGTGCTCTCTGCTGACCTCTGCTGTACATTTTAGGAACTGTCCAGAGCAGCATATGTTTGCTATGGGGATTTTCTCCTGCTCTGGACAGTTCCTAAAATGGACAGCAGAGGTCAACAGAGAGCATTGTGGTCATGACAGAAGAAAAATAAAAAAGAAAAGCATTTACTCTGTAGTATAAAGCCCCTAAAAAGTTCTGGAAGGATTAAGATTTTTTAATAGAAGTAATTTACAAATCTGTCCGGCACCAGTTGAATTGAAAAAAAAAAAAAGTTTTCCAAGGGAGTACCCCTTTAACCCCTTAAGGACGCAGGAAGTAAATGTACGTCCTGGTGCGGTGGTACTTAACGCACCAGGACGTACATTTACGTCCTGTGCATAACCGCGGGCATCGGAGCGATGCCCGTGTCATGCGCGGCTGATCCGGGCTGCTGATCGCAGCCAGGGACCCGCCGGCAATGGCCGACGCCCGCGATCTCGCGGGCGTCCGCCATTAACCCCTCAGGTGCCAGGATCAATACAGATCCCGGCATCTGCGGCAGTGCGCGATTTGAATGAATGATCGGATCGCCCGCAGCGCTGCTGCTCCGATCATTCAGAACGCCGCACGGAGGTCCCCTCTTCTTCCTCCGTCCGGCTCCCGGCGTCTCCTGCTCTGGTCTGTGATCGAGCAGACCAGAGCAGAAGATGACCGAAAACACTGATCTGTTCTATGTCCTATACATAGAACAGATCAGTATTAGCAATCATGGTATTGCTATGAATAGTCCCCTATGGGGACTATTCAAGTGTAAAAAAAATGTAAAAGTAAAAAAAAAGTGAAAAATCCCCTCCCCCAATAAAAAAGGAAAACGTCAGTTTTTTCCTATTTTACCCCCAAAAAGCGTAAATTTTTCTTATAGACATATTTGGTATCGCTGCGTGCGTAAATATCCGAACTATTAAATTAAAATGTTAATGATCCCGTACGGTGAACGGCGTGAACGAAAAAAAAAAAGTCCAAAATTCCTACTTTTTTTAATACATTTTATTAAAAAAAAAATCTAAAAAATGTATTAAAAGTTTTTTATATGCAAATATGGTATAAAAAAAGTACAGATCATGGCGCAAAAAATGAGCCCCCATACCACCGCTTATACGGAAAAATAAAAAAGTTAGAGGTCATCAAAATAAAGGGATTATAAACGTACTAATTTGGTTAAAAAGTTTGTGATTTTTTTTAAGCGCAACAATAATAGAAAAGTAGGTAATAATGGGTATCATTTTAATCGTATTGACCCTCAGAATAAAGAACACATGTCATTTTTACCATAAATTGTACGGCGTGAAAACGAAACCTTCAAAAATTAGCAAAATTGCGTTTTTCGTTTTAATTTCCCCACAAAAATAGTTTTTTTTGGTTGCGCCATACATTTTATGATATAATACATTATGTCATTACAAAGGACAACTGGTCGCGCAAAAAACTAGCCCTCATACTAGTCTGTGGATGAAAATATAAAAGAGTTATGATTTTTAGAAGGCGAGGAGGAAAAAATGAAAACGTAAAAATTAAATTGTCTGAGTCCTTAAGGCCAAAATGGGCTGAGTCCTTAAGGGGTTAAGCAGAATATTAAAGAGGTGAAAGACAATTTATTTTAAATCAACTGGAGCCAGAAAGTTGAACAGATTTGTAAATTACTATTAAAAAATCTTAATCCTTCCAATACTTATCAGATGCTGTTTATTACAGAGGAAGTTCTTTTCTTTTTGAATTTCTTTTCTGTCTGACCACAAGTGCTCTCTGCTGAAACCTCTGTCTATGTCATGAACTGTCCAGAGAAGGATAGGTTTGCTATGGGGATTTTTTCTTGCTATGGACAGTTCCTGACATTGACAGAGGTGTTAGCAGAGAGCACTGTGGACTAACAGAAAAGAAATTCAAAAAGATAAGAACCTTCTCTGTAGTATACAGCAGCTGATAAGTACTGGAAGGATTAAGATTTTTTTAATAGAAGTAATTTACAAATCTGTATAACTTTCTGGCACCAGTTGATTTAAAATAAATTGTTTTCCACCGGAGTACCCCTTTAATCTTCCATAAGACAAGTGACATATTACAAATTTGAAGATAGGACATAAATAGCATCTGCTATATTGTGAAGACTGGGGAATATTTAAGTTAATATTCTGCCTTATGTTATCATGTTGTTACACTTCAAAGAGTAAAGCACTTCTGTTACTTCTGTAAGCGCAAATGGCAGCATGAAAAGTGATAGAAGTGCTTCATAGTGCTATGAAAATGTTTATAATTACCTGTATCTCTTTAATACATTGCGCCATTTTTAATTCTTAGTAGCTCTTAACCCCTTAAGGACTCAGCGTTTTTCAGTTTTTCCATTTTCATTTTTTTCTCATCACCTTCTAAAAATCATAATTCTTTCAATTTTGCACATAAGCTTATTCTTTGCGACACCAATTCTACTTTGCAGTGACATTAGTCATTTTGCCAAAAAATCCACAGCGAAACGGAAAAAAAATTCATTGTGTGACAACATTGAAGAAAAAATTTCATTTTGTAACTTTTGGGGGCTTCCCTTTCTGCGCAGTAAATTTTTTGGTCAAAGTGACACCTTATCTTTATTCTGTAGGTCCATACGGTTAAAATGATACCCTACATATGTAGGTTTGATTTTGTCGTACTTCTGAAAAAAATCATAACTACATGCAGGAAAATTTATACGTTAAAAATTCTCATCTTCTAACCCCTATCACTTTTTTATTTTTCCGCGTATGGGGCGGTATGAGGGCTCATTTTTTGCACCGTGTTTTGAAGTTTTTATCGGTAGAATTTTTGTATTGTTCGGACCTTTTGATCACTTTTTATTCATTTTTTCATGACATAAAAAGTGACCAAAAATACGCTATTTTGGACTTTGGAATTTTTTTGCGTGTACGCCATTGACCGTGCGGTTTAATTAACGATATATTTTTCATAGCTCAGACATTTCCGCACACGGCTATACCACATATATTTATTTTTGTTAACACCGTTTTTTTATGGTAAAAGGGGGGTGATTCAAACTTTTATTAGGGAAGGGGTTAACACTGCACACACTGATCTTTTACCCTGATCCCTGTAAAGCCATAGCTTTGCATGGATCAGCATCATAGGGGGTTGATTGCTCAAGCCTGTAGCTCAGGCTTGGAGCAATTAAACGCTGATCGGATTGTGAGGGAGCACGGTAAGGGGACCTCCACTCGCGTCCTAGCTGATCGGGACATCGCAATTTTATCGCGATAGTCCCGTTCAGCCCGACTGAGCTGACGGGAAGCTTTTACTTTGGGGTAATAGCGCGTGGCACAACGATCGCTATTAACCCAGGGTCCCAGCTATCATAAGCTGCCGGGACTGACCCAGAATGATGCGGGGTCACGGCACTGGGACCGGGCGCAGGGCGTACAGGTACACCCTGCGTCCTTAAGAGGTTAAAGGTGTACTCTGGTAGAAAACAAGTGGAAAACAAATGTTTTCAAATCAACTAGTGCCAGAAAGTTATACAGATTTGTAAATTACTTCTATTTAAAAATGTTAATCCTTCCAGTACTTATCAGCTGCTGTTTGCTCCAGAGGAAATTGTGTAGGTCTTTCCAGTCTGACCATGGTTCTCTCTGCTGCCACCTCTGTTTATGTCAGGCACTGTCAAGAGTAGAATCAAATCCCCATAGCAAACCTATCCTGCTCAGGATTAACATTTTAAAATAGAAGTAACATACAGATCTGTATAACTTTCTAGCACCAGTTGATTTGAAACCATTTTTTCCCCACCGGAGTACCCCTTTAATATTAAGGTTCTTGCTGTTGGTTTATTACAAGGCAATCATGCCTCTGGAACTACCTATCGACCCCTTCGGTTTTCTGTCTAGTTTATACAGTATAGATTTGTAGATCCATGTTTTAGCTGTGTAGCCTGGACACTGACTAGTTTCAATTGGTTATGACTTGGATTTGTGATGCAATGATTTGCAATTGACCTCTTTTTTGGAAAAGTTCTTTATCTGAACATAGTTTTTGGTGGTTAGGATATGTCTACAATGTTGTCAAGGTGGCATGTAGTCATAGGTCAGGATGCCTCCATTACATTACACAGCTAAGGGTCATTTGCCACGTGTTACTCCTGAGCCACTAGTTGGGTCTTGCAGGTTTATAGGATCAGGTTCTACTGATAAATTTCCCTTTAAATCACCAGTTAAAGAATTCATGTATGCTTCTCAAAGGCATTTGATAGTTTTAGGATCCCAGATGTCTTTTAAAACATCAGGAATAGTTAGCCTTTTCTGCCATTTCATGCCAAAGAAAGGATGGGACCACCAGAGGTGGAGTTACGTAGAGCTTGCATTGTACTGAAAGACTTGGAGTACAATACCCTTAGACATGACAACATAGTAAACACAGCTCATTATGATTGTTTGAGTCTTGGACTGCAAAACCCTGGGGCTGTTTGGTAAAATTTCCCATCTACGTGCTTGAAGCGCGTCTGATTGTGTTTTCCACCGCTCCAATGCTTAGAAATTGAAAAACCAAAGCAGTTTGTCATGCCGCTCCGATTCACTTGTTCTCTCTCGCCATGCCCCCGCTCACCTCCTCTTAATTGATTGCTTTTTATTTTCTCTCACTCTCTCTTGTTCATTCACTCTTGCCAGGTGGCTGCCTGGTTGTTACGCCTAGCGCTCCGGGTCCCCGCTCCTCCCCGGAGCGCTCACGGCGTCTTTCTCCCTGCAGCGCCCCGGTCAGTCCCGCTGACCGGGAGCGCTGCACTGTCATGGCCGTCGGGGATGCGATTCGCACAGCGGGACGCGCCCGCTCGCGAGTCGCATCCCAGGTCACTTACCCGTCCCGGTCCCCTGCTGTCTTGTGCTGGCGCGCGCGGCTCCGCTCTCTAGGGCGCGCGCGCGCCAGCTCTCTGAGACTTAAAGGGCCAGTGCACCAATGATTGGTGCCTGGCCCAATTAGCTTAATTGGCTTCCATCTGCTCCCTGGCTATATCTGATCTCCTCCCTTGCACTCCCTTGCCGGATCTTGTTGCCTTGTGCCAGTGAAAGTGTTTAGTGTGTCCAAAGCCTGTGTACCTGAACTTCTGCTATCCATCCTGACTACGAACCTTGCCGCCTGCCCCCGACCTTCTGCTACGTCTGACCTTGCCTCTGCCTAGTCCTTCTGTCCCACGCCTTCTCAGCAGTCAGCGAGGTTGAGCCGTTGCTAGTGGATACGACCTGGTTGCTACTGCCGCAGCAAGACCATCCCGCTTTGCGGCGGGCTCTGGTGAAAACCAGTAGCCTCTTAGAACCGGTCCACTAGCACGGTCCACGCCAATCCCTCGCTGACACAGCGGATCCACAACCCGTAAGCCGAATCGTGACAGTAGATCCGGCCATGGATCCCGCTGAGGTGCCGCTGCCAAGTTTCGCTGACCTTACCACGGTGGTCGCTCAGCAATCGCAGCAAATTGCCCAACAAGGACAGCAGCTGTCGCAGTTGACCGCCACGTTACAGCAACTTCTGCCTCTGCTACAGCAGCAACCATCTCCTCCGCCAGCTCCTGCACCTCCTCCGCAGCGAGTGGCCGCTCCTAGCCTCCGCTTGTCCCTGCCGGACAAATTTGATGGGGACTCTAAACTCTACCGTGGATTTTTGTCTCAGTGTTCCCTGCATATGGAGATGTTGTCGGACTTGTTTCCTACAGAACGGTCTAAGGTGGCGTTTGTAGTAAGCCTTCTTTCAGGAAAGGCCTTGTCTTGGGCCACACCGCTCTGGGACCGCAATGATCCTGCCACAGCCACAGTCCAGGCCTTCTTCGCTGAAGTCCGGAGTGTCTTCGAGGAGCCAGCCCGAGCTTCTTCTGCCGAGACTGCCCTGTTGAACCTGGTCCAGGGTAATTCTTCAGTGGGCGAGTACGCCATCCAATTTCGTACTCTTGCTTCCGAGTTATCATGGAATAACGAGGCTCTCTGCGCGACCTTTAAAAAAGGCCTATCCAGTCGCATCAAGGATGTGCTGGCCGCACGAGAGATTCCTGCCAACCTCCAACAACTCATCCATTTGGCTACCCGCATTGACATGCGTTTTTCTGAGCGACACCAAGAGCTCCGCCAGGAAAAAGACTTAGATCTCTGGGCACCTCTCCCACAGCATCCTTTGCAGTCTACGCCTGGGCCTCCCGCCGAGGAGGCCATGCAAGTGGATCGGTCTCGCCTGACCCAGGAAGAGAGGAATCGCCGTAGGGAAGAAAATCTCTGTCTTTACTGTGCCAGTACCGAGCATTTCTTGGTGGATTGCCCTATCCGTCCTCCACGTCTGGGGAACGCACGCACGCACCCAGCTCACGTGGGTGTGGTGTCTCTTGGTTCCAAGTCTGCTTCTCCACGTCTCACGGTGCCCGTGCGGATTTCTCCTTCAGCCAACTCCTCCCTCTCAGCCGTGGCCTGCTTGGACTCCGGTGCCTCTGGAAATTTTATTTTGGAGTCGTTTGTTAATAAATTCCGCATCCCGGTGACCCGTCTCATCAAGCCGCTCTACATTTCCGCGGTCAATGGAATCAGACTGGATTGCACCGTGCGTTACCGCACAGAACCCCTCCTGATGTGTATTGGACCCCACCACGAAAGGATTGAGCTCTTCGTTCTCCCCAACTGTACCTCTGAGGTCCTCCTCGGTCTGCCGTGGCTCCGGCTTCATTCTCCCACCCTTGATTGGACCACCGGGGAGATCAAGAACTGGGACTCTGCCTGCCTTAGGAAGTGCCTCTCCCCCCCTCCCAGTCCCGTCAGGCAAGCCTCTGTGCCTCCTCATGGCTCCCGTCCTTGTGTCACCCTGCCCCGTGCCAAGCTTCACCCTCTGCCCTCCCTCCCCATTCCAACTCCTGCTGCACTGCCTGCCGTTGAGGAAACCCCCCATTCTTTCCCGGTGTCCTCATCCCAGGGGAGGCAGTTACCGGACAAAAAAAAGGGGAGACCTAAGGGGGGGGGTACTGTTACGCCTAGCGCTCCGGGTCCCCGCTCCTCCCCGGAGCGCTCACGGCGTCTTTCTCCCTGCAGCGCCCCGGTCAGTCCCGCTGACCGGGAGCGCTGCACTGTCATGGCCGTCGGGGATGCGATTCGCACAGCGGGACGCGCCCGCTCGCGAGTCGCATCCCAGGTCACTTACCCGTCCCGGTCCCCTGCTGTCTTGTGCTGGCGCGCGCGGCTCCGCTCTCTAGGGCGCGCGCGCGCCAGCTCTCTGAGACTTAAAGGGCCAGTGCACCAATGATTGGTGCCTGGCCCAATTAGCTTAATTGGCTTCCATCTGCTCCCTGGCTATATCTGATCTCCTCCCTTGCACTCCCTTGCCGGATCTTGTTGCCTTGTGCCAGTGAAAGTGTTTAGTGTGTCCAAAGCCTGTGTACCTGAACTTCTGCTATCCATCCTGACTACGAACCTTGCCGCCTGCCCCCGACCTTCTGCTACGTCTGACCTTGCCTCTGCCTAGTCCTTCTGTCCCACGCCTTCTCAGCAGTCAGCGAGGTTGAGCCGTTGCTAGTGGATACGACCTGGTTGCTACTGCCGCAGCAAGACCATCCCGCTTTGCGGCGGGCTCTGGTGAAAACCAGTAGCCTCTTAGAACCGGTCCACTAGCACGGTCCACGCCAATCCCTCGCTGACACAGCGGATCCACAACCCGTAAGCCGAATCGTGACACTGGTATTTTATTTTTTTTCATCTTTGCACAATGGAAATGATCTTCAGACGGTTTCTCTCCTCACCTTCTTCAAGTGTATGATTACAACGCTGCGTCTATGGAATGAGCCAGCATTCAGCATGATAATCCACCCTGGTCCACTTAGGAACATTATAAGAAATGTATTTAGTCTTCTCATGGAGATGGAGAAGCGCAGCCTATTTATCAAGGATATAATAACTTACTAATCGTATGTAAAAAAAAAAAAAGGGATCTAAACTGCACAATTATTTCATTGGCAATAGCCACTTACTGATCTATATTGTGGTCTATTGTTACTACTGTCATTGTGTGTGTTCTTCTGCTATATAACCATCTTTATTGTGTATCTGTCAGTGACATACTTTACAGTGACTCTCACCATATTTGACTACAGCTGACACCCACTTACCCATTGACACTACATTCATAATTTTCATCTCTGTGTATCTTTACCATCTATGTGTTGGTTCAAATTTTTATTCTTCTTCTAATTATCATTTGATCTTTGTATTCAAATGTGGTATCCTCTCACTCCCTGATGAATCCCAATATCTTGAAGGGTGTAACGCGTTGGTAAGAGAGGTCTACTAACTATTCAATATACTATTGTGTATCTTTATTCCCTGTCCCCATCCACACTTAATGATAGGAGATCTCCACCTAGATAGGTAGGGTCTCCAGTGTAGGCTCTCACCTGTATCCTCACCTCCATCCCCTTGTCCAGCACTTTCTTTGTTTGATATTTTTGCATGACATTTTATACACAAGTAAACCTTGTTGCTCTATTATCTGAGCCTAATTGGTGATTCTCTATGAACATTTATTCAATACATTTGCATCAGACTGGTCTCAGGGTGCCAATTATCATTTACCCATTCGGTGTAATCGTATGTAAATAAAGATTAATGCATGGGAAAGCTGTTTCCTGGGTTGATGGGCTCAGGGCGGCAGATACATCATGAAGTTCAGGTCTTCGTGGATTGGGCTTGTTTTCCAGTCCAATCAATTGGACTAAGATTTGGAGAATTTTACAAGCAAGCAAATATGAACTCTTTGTCATGTTCCCCATACCAATCCAGGACACTGTTTGCAGTGTGGCTAAGGCATTACCCTGCTTAAATAGTCCACTGCCTCTAGGGAGTCCCACTGCCATGAAGGTTTGCACTTGGTCAGAAAAATTTTTGGTAGGTGGTAAATGTCAAAGTAACAGCCACATAAGTGCCAGCAAAGCATTACCCAAAGCATCCCTCTAGCTCTTGTAGCTTCTTCTAATAAAAAATGGAAAATGAAGAGAATGGACAACAGAGAAACCTCTGATCTTGGATGTTTGACTACTTAGATGCTACAGCATGCCTGTGGCATCCAAGTGGTTTCAGAGGGAGGGTGCTCCCACTGTTACCTCATCAGCAGCCTTGTGATTCTACTGTAGTGTCTTAATGGCTTTCCATGGCAGCTTGAGGCATAATGAACGCACTCAGGTCTGTCGTATATGTGCAACCAACAGGCCTATTCTGCTTGAATAATGCTCACAGGCATAATAGAGTTCACTACAGTTAGTGATCAAGTCCTGGAAAAAGATAACTAACCTTTCAATTAAAAAGGATGATGCTTTAGACCTGATTGCAGAATTTATATGACCAGTGGGGTTTATTTCTAAACTTTATAGGCTTTTGATCAACTGTTTTTTGGAATCAATATCAGTTCCTGCTTTTACTAGGTGGCAGCGGGAACTGGGACTTGAGTACAGAGGACAGTGGGAAACAGTCTTGAGGGCAGTACCTACTCACTCTTTGGTCGCCTATTGCAGGTATATATACTATATAGGGTCTTTCATTGGCTGCTGTAATGATTCCAGATGCCCTCGCTGTCATCAAAGAAGGGTACGATCTGCTACACATGTTTTGGGGCTGTTCAGTCTTAAAACCATTCTGGTCTCCTGTACTAGAGAAGATCGGTGATGCTTTTGAAACTGAAATACCTGAAGAGCCCAAGATACAGTATATCTGTTGGGATATATGGACTGTATACGCCTAGGACAAAATTCTAGAATAGCGGTGGGTAGAATTATATATATTGCTAGAAAGATGATAGCTAAACAGTGGAAAAATGGAAAATCACCATCTGTTAAAGAACTCCGAGTAAATGTAGATCTCTTACTTGAGAATGAAAAAGTTATCTATGTGAAATGTAATAATATTACTACCTATAATCAGATATGATCAGAATGGTTATCTAAAAGTTAAAACAAACTGGCACTTCCCCCCCCCCTTTTTTTTTTCTCCCTTCCCCATATGCAGCAAAATATGGGTGGTTTGGGTGATGGTTGGGCTGGGGTTTTAATTATAAAATATAAAATTAAGATAGATATCCCATAAGTATAGGGTATTATTCTGTATTGGATTTATTATTATTTGAGAAGTATGCTTTATTTTTTTTATGTGACTGGATATCTTGAATAATAAAAAAATAATATAAACCCCAACAAAAAGTCCTGGAAAAAAGTGTAGAAACTCAAGATTTCCACTTAAAGGGGTACTCCGGTGAAAAACTTTTTTTTTCTTTTTTTTTATCAACTGGTGCCAGAAAGTTAAACAGATTTGCAAATTGTAGAACTGTGTGCAGGTCACAAAACACAATCCGAGGATATAATTGGTTATAAGCCGAAACCCAACGGCCGGAATTATAAAACATAATGTACAAAGTGTATAACCAATCCTCAAGGATTCTACCCCGAAAGGTACATAATTATATTTGAATAAAATAACATAGGATGCTATAAGTATAAGATTTTATTAAATGCAAATATAAAATTTGTAAAAATAGTAAAAATGCACTATATATCCTCTGGCATACAATATAACAGGATGAAGAAAACCACTGGGCCCAAGTGGTAACACACCCCCTATACGTAAAGATCAAAAACGTAAAATAATATCCAGCACTCTGGTGACCTTGTTATATGTATGAGGTCTGGTTGAAAAAATTCCGGTCTGAAAGATTGATACAAGTCCTTTGTTGAACAGTATTACAGTCTTTGCAAATAATAGCAAATTATATAAAGTCACTGGTGTAACTTGTGACTGGTTACTGAAATTATTTCATTGAGCTCATACAAATAATGCTGCTGGTAGTATCGCTCACCCGCTCCTGTAGGACTCTGCGTACGATATTCTCTATGGTGTACCTCGTGCGGAGGCGTTGGCAGAAGGTGACTCTGCTGGCAGAGCGGATGCTTCTGTGAGTGCGCTTGGCAGAGCGTCTCCCCTGGCCTCTGCGTTGTTGTTATCGGAGGGGGTACCGCTAGATGGTATGGCGTCCCTCGTGATGTGATGGTGGAGTCCTGGGCGGGAGAACAGATGAGCCGAAATCCTGCTGTGAGAGAATCATCTGTTCACCCGCCCAGGACTCCACCATCACATCACGAGGGACGCCATACCATCTAGCGGTACCCCCTCCGATAACAACAACGCAGAGGCCAGGGGAGACGCTCTGCCAAGCGCACCCACAGAAGCATCCGCTCTGCCAGCAGAGTCACCTTCTGCCAACGCCTCCGCACGAGGTACACCATAGAGGATATCGTACGCAGAGTCCTACAGGAGCGGGTGAGCGATACTACCAGCAGCATTATTTGTATGAGCTCAATGAAATAATTTCAGTAACCAGTCACAAGTTACACCAGTGGCTTAATGTAGAGATGGTACAAGGTAAGTTAAGTGATATAAATGTAAGCAAATCCCCAGGACCGGATGGACTACACCCAAGAGTTCTTAGAGAGGTAAGTTCAGTAATATCTGTACCCCTGTTCATGATATTTAGAGATTCTCTGGTGTCTGGTATTGTGCCAAGGGACTGGCGCAAGGCGAATGTGGTGCCAATCTTCAAAAAGGGCTCTAGGTCTTCCCCAGGAAACTATAGACCGGTAAGTTTAACGTGCATTGTGGGTAAATTGTTTAAAGGACTTATAAGGGATTACATACAGGAATACTGTTACGCCGAGCGCTCCGGGTCCCCGTTCCTCCCCGGAGCGCTCGCCTCATTCTCGTTGCTGCAGCGCCCCGGTCAGATCCACTGACTGGGTGCGCTGCGGTACCGCCTCCAGCCGGGATGCGATTCGCGATGCGGGTGGCGCCCGCTCGCGATGCGCACCCCGGTCCCCGTACCTGACTCACTCTCCGCCGGTCCTGTCCCGGCGCGCGCGGCTCCGCTCCCTAGGGCGCGCGCGCGCCGGGTCTCTGCGATTTAAAGGGCCAGTGCACCAATGTTGGTGCCTGGCCCAATCTTCCCAATTAGCTTAATTAGTTTCCACCTTTGCACTCCCTACTTATACCTCACTTCCCCTGCACTCCCTGGCCGGATCTTGTTGCACTTGTGCCTAGTGAAAGCGTTCCCTTGTTTGTTCCTAGCCCGTGTTCCAGACCTCCTGCCGTTGCCCCTGACTACGATCCTTGCTGCCTGCCCCGACCTTCTGCTACGTCCGACCTTGCTTCTGTCTACTCCCTTGTACCACGCCTATCTTCAGCAGTCAGAGAGGTGAGCCGTTGCTAGTGGATACGACCTGGTCACTACCGCCGCAGCAAGACCATCCCGCTTTGCGGCGGGCTCTGGTGAAAACCAGTAGTGACTTAGAACCGGTCCACTAGCGCGGTCCTCGCCATTCCCTCTCTGGCACAGAGGATCCACTACCTGCCAGCCGGCATCGTGACAGTAGATCCGGCCCTGGATCCCGCTGAAGATCCTACACTGGTCGCCCAGCTAGCCCTAAAGATCGCCCAACGAGATCAACAGCTGGCATACTTGACCTCCGAGGCACTGCGTCTTCAGTCACAGATACAGCAGCTGCAGCCGCAGATACAGCAACTTCAATCACAGCTACAGCTGCAACTACCATCTCCTCCGCCGGCTCCTGCAACTCCTCCGCAGCAACCGGCCGTTCCTAACCCCTGCTTGTCCCTGCCGGACAAATTTGGCGTAAAGATCGCCCAACGAGATCAACAGCTGGCATACTTGATCTCCGAGACACAGCGTCTTCAGTCACAGATACAGCAGCTGCTGCCGCAGATACAGCAACTTCAGTCACAGCTACAGCTGCAACAACCATCTCCTCCGCCGGCTCCTGCAACTCCTCCGCAGCAACCGGCCGTTCTTAACCCCTGCTTGTCCCTGCCGGACAAATTTGATGGGGACCGCAATGATTCTGCCACAGCCACAGTCCAGTCCTTCTTCGCTGAGGTCCGTGGTGTCTTCGAGGAGCCTGCCCGAGCTTCTTCTGCCGAGATTGCCCTGCTGAACCTGGCCCAGGGTGTTTCTTCCGTTGGCGAGTACGCCATTCAGTTCCGTGCTCTTGCTTACGAGTTGTCCTGGAATAGTGAGGTTCTCTGCGCGACCTTTAAAAAAGGCCTATCCAGCAACATTAAAGATGTTCTGGCCGCACGAGAGACTCCTGCTGACCTACATGAACTCATTCATCTAGCCACTCGCATTGACATGCGTTCTTCCGGATGGCGTCTGGAGCTCCGCCTGGATATGGACTTTGTTCGCACGAAGCGTTTTTTCTCCCCGGCTCCTCTCTCCTCTGGTCCTCTGCAATCCATTCCTGTGCCTCCCGCCGCGGAGGCTATGCAAGTTGACCGGTCTCGCTTGACACCTCAAGAGAGGACACGACGCCGCATGGAGAATCTTTGCCTGTACTATGCCGGTACCGAACACTTCCTGAAGGATTGTCCTACCCGTCCTCCCCGCCTGGAAAGACGTACGCTGACTCCGCACAAAGGTGACACAGTTCTTGATGTGAACTCTGCTTCTCCACGCCTTACTGTGCCTGTGCGGATATCTGCTTCTACCTTCTCCTTCTCTACTATGGTCTTCTTGGATTCCGGATCTGCAGGAAAATTTTTTTTGGCCTCTCTTATCAACAGGTTCTACGTCCCTGTGACCAGTCTCGCCAGACCCCTCTACATCTATTGTTTTAACATTAAAAGATTGGACTGTCTCGTGCGTTTCCGCACAGAACCCCTCCTAATGTGCATCGGACCTCATCACGGAAAAATTAAGTTTTTTTTCCTCAGGTTCTTTGGCCCAAGAAGAGGGGGAGACCCAAGGGGGGGGGTACTGTTACGCCGAGCGCTCCGGGTCCCCGTTCCTCCCCGGAGCGCTCGCCTCATTCTCGTTGCTGCAGCGCCCCGGTCAGATCCACTGACTGGGTGCGCTGCGGTACCGCCTCCAGCCGGGATGCGATTCGCGATGCGGGTGGCGCCCGCTCGCGATGCGCACCCCGGTCCCCGTACCTGACTCACTCTCCGCCGGTCCTGTCCCGGCGCGCGCGGCTCCGCTCCCTAGGGCGCGCGCGCGCCGGGTCTCTGCGATTTAAAGGGCCAGTGCACCAATGTTGGTGCCTGGCCCAATCTTCCCAATTAGCTTAATTAGTTTCCACCTTTGCACTCCCTACTTATACCTCACTTCCCCTGCACTCCCTGGCCGGATCTTGTTGCACTTGTGCCTAGTGAAAGCGTTCCCTTGTTTGTTCCTAGCCCGTGTTCCAGACCTCCTGCCGTTGCCCCTGACTACGATCCTTGCTGCCTGCCCCGACCTTCTGCTACGTCCGACCTTGCTTCTGTCTACTCCCTTGTACCACGCCTATTTTCAGCAGTCAGAGAGGTGAGCCGTTGCTAGTGGATACGACCTGGTCACTACCGCCGCAGCAAGACCATCCCGCTTTGCGGCGGGCTCTGGTGAAAACCAGTAGTGACTTAGAACCGGTCCACTAGCGCAGTCCTCGCCATTCCCTCTCTGGCACAGAGGATCCACTACCTGCCAGCCGGCATCGTGACAAATACATAGGGGATAATTGTATTATAAGTGATAGCCAGCATGGGTTTACTAAGGATAGAAGTTGTCAAACCAATCTAATTTGCTTTTATGAAGAGGTGAGTAGAAGCCTTGACAGAGGAATGGCTGTGGATATAGTGTTTCTGGATTTTGCTAAAGCGTTTGATACTGTCCCTCATAGACGTCTGACAGGTGAGTTAAGGTCTTTGGGTTTGGAAATTTTAGTTTGTAACTGGATTGAACACTGGCTCATGGATCGTACCCAGAGAGTGGTGGTCAATGATTCGTACTCTGATTGGTCCCCGGTTATTAGTGGTGTACCCCAAGGTTCAGTACTGGGACCGCTGTTGTTTAATTTACTTATCAATGATATAGAGGATGGTATTAACAGCTCTGTTTCTATCTTTGCAGATGACACCAAGCTTTGTAGCACAGTACAGTCTATAGAGGAT
Source organism: Hyla sarda (assembly GCF_029499605.1). Taxonomy (NCBI): domain Eukaryota; kingdom Metazoa; phylum Chordata; class Amphibia; order Anura; family Hylidae; genus Hyla; species Hyla sarda. Next base: position 67,531,197 of record NC_079194.1, on the reverse strand, counting down.
GTGCATAAGTTACAAGATGACTTGGATAGACTAAGTGTCTGGGCCTCCACTTGGCAAATGAGGTTCAATGTGGATAAATGTAAAGTTATGCATCTGGGTACTAATAACCTGCATGCATCGTATGTCTTAGGGGGGATTAAACTGGCAGAGTCACTGGTAGAGAAGGATCTGGGTGTACTTGTAGATCACAGACTACAGAATAGCATGCAATGTCAGGCTGCTGCTTCCAAAGCCGGCAGGATATTGTCATGTATCAAAAGAGGCATGGACTCAAGGGACAGGGACATACTACTTCCCCTTTATAAATCATTGGTACGGCCTCACCTGGAATATGCTGTTCAGTTTTGGGCACCTGTCCATAAAAGGGACACTGCGGAGTTGGAAAGGGCGCAGAGATGCGCGACTAAACTAATATGTATATAAGTATATTAATGGCCCATACAAAAAATATGGAGAAAAACTGTTCCAGGTTAAACCCCCCCAAAGGACGAGGGGGCACTCCCTCCGTCTGGAGAAGAAAAAGTTTAGTCTCAAGGGGCGACACGCCTTCTTTACCGTGAGGACTGTGAATTTATGGAACGGTCTACCTCAGGAACTGGTCACAGCTGGAACAATTTACAGCTTTAAAACAGGATTAGATACATTCCTGGAACAAAATAACATTAATGCTTATGAAGAAATATAAAATCTCATCCCTTCCCAATATCGCGCAACACCCCTACCCCTTAATTCCCTGGTTGAACTTGATGGACATATGTCTTTTTTCGACCGTACTAACTATGTAACTATGTAACTATATATATAATTTGCTATTATTTGCAAAGACTGTAATACTGTTCAACAAAGGACTTGTATCAATCTTTCAGACCGGAATTTTTTCAACCAGACCTCATGCATATAACAAGGTCACCAGAGTGCTGGATATTATTTTACATTTTTGATCTTTACGTATAGGGGGTGTGTTACCACTTGGGCCCAGTGGTTTTCTTCATCATGTTATATTGTATGCCAGAGGATATATAGTGCATTTTTACTATTTTTAAAAATGTTATATTTGCATTTAATAAAATCTTATACTTACAGCATCCTATGTTATTTTATTCAAATATAATTATGTACCTTTTGGGGTAGAATCCTTGAGGATTGGTTATACACTTTGTACATTAGATTTGTAAATTACTTCTATTAAAAAATCTTAATCCTTCCTGTACTTATTAGCTGCTGAATACTACAGTGGAAATTCTTTTCCGTTTGAAACACAGAGCTGTCTGCTGACATCACGAGCACTGTGCTCTCTGCTGACATCTCTGTCCATTTTTGGAGCTGTCCAGGGTAAAAGGAAATCCCCATAGCAAACATATGCTGTTCTGGACAGTTCATAAAATGGACAGAGATGTCAGCAGAGAGCACTGTGCTCGTGATGTCAGCAGACAGTTCTGTGTTTCAAAAAGAAAAGAATTCCCGCTGTAGTATTCAGCAGCTAATAAGTACAGGAAGGATTAAGATTTTTTAATAGAAGTAATTTACAAATATGTTTAACTTTTTGGCACCAGTGGATTTAAAAAGAAAAAGTTTTTCACTGGAGTACCCCTTTAACCACTTAACCCCTTAAGGACAATGGACGTACTCCTACGCCCCCGTTTCCGAGTCCTTAAGGACCGAGGACGTAGGAGTACGTCCTGTCCTTTCCCGGCCCCCTGCCGCTAGCCGGAGGGGAGCCGGTGCCCGATGCCTGCTGAAATCGTTCAGCAGGCATCGCGGCATATTGCCCAGCGGGGTCATTATGCCCCCCCATGTCGGTGATGGCCGCAGATCGCTGGACAATTCAGTCCAGCGATCTGCGGCGATTCCGGGTCAATCGGGTCTCCAGTGACCCGGTGACCCGGAATTACTGGCTGATCGGGGCCGTCAGAGACGGCCCCGAACAGCCAGAGCCTGCAGGGGTGAGGTGGCACTGATGCCACCTCACGATCGCCCTGATTCGTCGGCCGGATTACCGGCCGACCAATCAGGGCGCCTGCTGCGGGTGTCACTCCTGCACCCGCTCCGCCCCTCTTCCGGAGGACGTGAGCGGGTGCGGGACCTGCACCCCTGGTGCTGGGGACCCCGATCCCCGGCGTTAATGTTGGGATCGGGGCCCCAGGAGCCACGACGGCGGCGGCGGCGGGACTGACCTGTGCGGCGATCAAGCAGCAGCAGGAGGTGAGTGACAGCCTCCTGCTGTTGCTTAGCAACAGCTCCCAGCATGCAAAAAGGGCATGCTGGGAGCTGTAGTTATGCAACAGGAGGAGGCAGACCACCACAACTCCCAGCATGCACTTATGGGCATGCTGGGACTTATGGTTTTGCAACAGCTGGAGGCACATTCTTTCTATGGAAAAGTGTACCTTCAGCTGTTGTGTAACTACAACTCCCAGCTTGCACAAACAGCTTAAGGGCATGCTGGGAGTTGTAGTGGTGCATCTGCTGGTTGCATAACTACAACTCCCAGCATGCCCGTTGGCTGTCGGTGACTGCTGAGAGTTGTAGTTTTGCAACAGCTGAAGGCACACTGAGTTAAGTAGCAAACCAGTGTGTCTCCAGCTGTTGCATAACTACAATCTCCAGCATCCCCAGCCAAAGTAGTATGCCTCCCGCTGTTGCATAACTACAACACCCAGCATGCCCTTCCGCTGTCCGTACATGCTGGGGGTTGTAGCTTTTGCAACAGCTGAAGGCACACTGGTTGCAAAACACTGAGTTTGTTGTCAAACTCGGTGTTTCACAACCTGTGTGTCTCCAGCTGTTGCAAAACTACAACTCCCAGCATGCACTGATAGACCGTACATGCTGGGAGTTGTAGTTTTGCAACAGCTGGATGTTCCCCCCCCCCAATGTGAATGTACAGGGTACACTCACATGGGCGGAGGATTACAGTAAGTATCCGGCTGCAAGTTTGAGCTGCAGCAAATTTTCTGCCGCTGCTCAAACTGCCAGCGAGAAACTACTGTGAACCCCCCGCCCGTGCGACTGTACCCTAAAAACACTACACTAACACACAATAAAATAAAAAGTAAAAAAACACTACATATACACATACCCCTACAATAAAAATGAAAAACGTCTGGTACGCCACCGTTTCCAAAACGGAGCCTCCAGCTGTTGCAAAACTACAACTCCCAGCATGCACTGATAGACCGTACATGCTGGGAGTTGTAGTTTTGCAACAGCTGGATGTTCCCCCCCCCCCAATGTGAACGTACAGGGTACACTCACATGGGCGGAGGATTACAGTAAGTATCCGGCTGCAAGTTTGAGCTGAGGCAAATTTTCTGCCGCTGCTCAAACTGCCAGCGAGAAACTACTGTGAACCCCCCGCCCGTGCGACTGTACCCTAAAAACACTACACTACACTAACACACAATAAAATAAAAAGTAAAAAACACTACATATACACATACCCCTACACAGCCCCCCTCCCCTCCCCAATAAAAATGAAAAATGTCTGGTACGCCACTGTTTCCAAAACGGAGCCTCCAGCTGTTGCAAAACAACTACTTTCAGTATTACCAGATAGCCACTGACTGTCCAGGCATGCTGGGACTTTTAAAACAGCTGGAGGCACCCTGTTTGGGAATCACTGGCGTAGAATTCCCCTATGTCCACCCCTATGCAATCCCTTATTTAGGCCTCAAATGCGCATGGCGCTCTCACTTTGGAGCCCTGTCGTATTTCAAGGCAACAGTTTAGGGTCACATATGGGGTATTGCCGTACTCGGGAGAAATTGTGTTACAAATTATGGGGGGTATTTTCTGCTATTACCCTTTTTAAAAATCAAAAATTTTTGGGAAACCAACATTTTAGGTAAAAATTTATTTATTTTTTTTACATATGCAAAAGTTGTGAATCACCTGTGGGGTATTAAGGTTCACATTACCCCTTGTTACGTTCCCCGAGGGGTCTAGTTTCCAAAATGGTATGCCATGTGTTTTTTTTTTGCTGTCCTGGCACCATAAGGGCTTCCTAAATGCGGCATGCCCCCAGAGCAAAATTTGCTTTCAAAAAGCCAAATGTGACTCCTTCTCTTCTGAGACCTGTAGTGCGCCAGCAGAGCACTTCTCACCCCCATATGGGGTGTTTTCTGAATCGGGAGAAATTGGGCTTCAAATTTTGGGGGGTATTTTCTGCTATTACACTTTTTAAAAATGTAAAAATTTTGGGAAACCAAGCATTTTAGGTTAAAAAAAAAAATTTTTTTTTAACATATGCAAAAGTCGTGAAACACCTGTAGGGTATTAAGGTTCACTTTACCCCTTTTTACGTTCCCCGAGGGGTCTGGTTTCCAAAATGGTATGCCATGTGGTTTTTTTTTGCGGTTCTGGCACCATAGGGGCTTCCTAAATGCGGCATGCCCCCAGAGCAAAATTTGCTTTCAAAAAGCCAAATGTGACTCCTTCTCTTCTGAGACCTGTAGTGTGCCAGCAGAGCACTTTTCACCCCCATATGGGGTGTTTTCTGAATCGGGAGAAATTGGGCTCCAAATTTTGGGGGGTATTTTCTGCTATTATCCTTTTTAAAAATGTAACATTTTTGGGAAACCAAGCATTTTAGGTAAAACATTTTTTTTTTTTTTTACATATGCAAAAGTTGTGAATCACCTGTGGGGTATTAAGGTTCACTTTACCCCTTGTTACGTTCCCTGAGGGGTCTAGTTTCCAAAATGGTATGCCATGTGTTTTTTTTTTGCTGTCCTGGCACCATAGGGGCTTCCTAAAGGTGACATGCCCCCCAAAAACCATTTGACGCTCCTTCCCTTCTGAGCCCTCTACTGCGCCCGCCGAACAATTAACATAGACATATGAGGTATGTGCTTACTCGAGAGAAATTGGGTTTCAAATACAAGTAAAAATTTTCTCCTTTTTACCCCTTGCAAAAATTCAAAAATTGGGTCTACAAGAACATGCGAGTGTAAAAAATAAAGATTGTGAATTTTCTCCTTCACTTTTCTGCTATTCCTGTGAAACACCTAAAGGGTTAATACACTTATTGAATGTCATTTTGAATACTTTGGGGGGTGTAGTTTTTTATAATGGGGTCATTTATGGGGTATTTCTAATATGAAGACCCTTCAAATCCACTTCAAACCTGAACTGGTCCATGAAAAATAGCGAGTTTGAAAATTTTTTGAAAAATTTCCAAATTGCTGCTGAACTTTGAAGCCCTCTGGTGTCTTCCAAAAGTAAAAACTCATAAATTTTATGATGCAAACATAAAGTAGACATATTGTATATGTGAACCCAAAAATGTTTTATTTTGAATATCCATTTTCCTTACAAGCAGAGAGCTTCAAAGTTAGAAAAATTCAAAATTTGCATTTTTTTCATCAAATTTTGGGATTTTTCACCAAGAAAGGATGCAAGTTACCATAAAATTTTACCACTAAGTTAAAGTAGAATATGTCACGAAAAAACAATCTCGGAATCAGAATGATAACTAAAAGCATTCCAGAGTTATTAATGTTTAAAGTGACAGTGGTCAGAATTGCAAAAAACGCTCCGGTCCTTAAGGTATAAAATGGCCTGGTCCTTAAGGGGTTAAGGACCTAGGGCGTATGGAGGGGACCGGGATACCTGCTGATATCGTTCAGCAGGCATCCCGCGCAAATACCCAGGGGGGTCATCAGACCCCCCCATGTCGGCGATCGCGGCAGATCGTTGGTGAATTCACACTAACGATCTGCCGCGATTCGGGTCATATGGGTGACTTTTGACCCGCTGACCCGAAGATACAAGGTGATTGGGGGTGTACAATACACCCCCTATCACCCACTGTATCTATGGGGAGATGGCGATTTCGTCACCCCCCCAGGAGCGCTGCTATTGGCTGGACGATGGTCCAGCCAATAGCAGCCGGCGTGGAGGGGTTAACTGCATCTTCTTGCAGCTCTGCCCGTTAGCTGAGTTCAGTCAGCAGGCAAAGCTGCTCGAAGGACCCCCCCTGTGAGGATTGGAGCCCACTCAGGACCGACGATCCCCCATAGAGCAGGGACAGAAAACCCCCCAGGGAAAGGTAGGAAAGAATAGTGTAAAACAGTAAAATCAAAGTAAAAAAAAAAATCCCCCCCCCGATCCCCCAATAGGTCCCCAAGGGTCTGCCAGAGATTTTTCAGCTTGACCCGGGCCTTAATAGGGGTTCAAGGCGCTGCATTTGGCCCCTCCCCATTTTTTTTTGGCCGCAGCTTTCTATTTTTGTTCATATAACGATTTCTAATCACACACCGTTATATACAGTATACACCAAGCACACACACTACATACATCCCCGCCACCCGCACACACACACCCTCCCCCCCTGCCACCGCCCACACCCCCTCCCCCCCTGCCACCGCCCCCCCCACCACTGTAGAAAAAGGCGATGGCTTGCCGGGCATTTTCGGTAGCGGAGGCATAAACTTTTCTTGCCTCCGAGTCGAATCTGTCAGTGATGACGATGAAGATCCAACATTCCTGTGTTCTTCATCATCCTCCTCATCATCTAGTAGTGATGATGAGCCCCCTGCACGGCGGCGGAGACGCCGCCAGGCTAGGCCACGCACCCCCCATGAAAGTGCCCCAGTGGCTGGCACTAGTGCGAGTGGTGATGCCGCTCGTACTAGGAGTCCGACCCCCCAGGCAATTTTACCGAAGCCCCCTTCCGGTGAACCTGTCTGGAGACCCCCAGAGGGTTATCAGCCACGGATTCTGGAGTTTGTTGGCATGGCTGGGTTCACTGAATTTGACTTTTTCAGTTATTTTTTCAGTGACAGCCTGGTCAATCACATGGTGGAGCAGACAAATCTGTACGCCAGGCAGTTCATCGCCCACCACCCTGATTCTTTTTTGGCCAGGTCCAATGAATGGTACGCCGTCAGTGAAGCCGAAATGAGGACATTTTGGGGCCTCATGCTGCACATGGGCCTGGTCAAAAAGCCAAGTGTCAGGCAGTACTGGAGCGGGGATGTCCTATACCAGACCCCGCTGTACAGTATGGCCATGGCACAGAAGCGGTTCGAGGCCATTCGGAAATGCCTGCATTATGCAGATAATGTGGCATGTCCACCCTGAAGTGATCCCACATATGACCGGCTTTACAAAGTGAGGCTGGTCATCGATCACTTTGGGGCCAAATTTTTGGAGGCCTATGTACTGCTTAGGGAGCTCTCTGTAGATGAGTCTCTCATCAGTTTTAAGGGGAGACTCATGTTCCGCCAGTATATTCCCTCGAAGCGGGCGCAATATGGCGTGAAGCTATATAAACTTTGTGAGAGTACCTCCGGGTACACTCTGAAGTTTAGGGTGTATGAGGGACGAGATTCCCGTATTGAACCCCCAGATTGTTCCCCCACTCTGGGTGTTAGCGGGAAAATCATTTGGGACCTTATGTACCCATTGCTGGATAAGGGTTACCACGTGTACGTGGACAACTTTTATACCAGCATCCCTCTCTTCACATCCCTTGCCGCCAGATCGACATCCGCTTGTGGGACCGTGCGGAAGAATCAGAGAGGCCTCCCTCTAAATTTTGTTCAGACACCTATGCCCAAGGGTGAGTCCCGTGCCCTTACCCATGAAAACCTGTTGCTGGTCAAGTATAAGGATAAGAGGGATGTCCTTATGCTGACCACTATTCATGGTAACGGCAGCTCACCTGTCCCTGTGCGAGGTACCACAACAATGGTCCTCAAGCCTGATTGTATTCTGGACTACAATCAGTATATGGGGGGAGTTGATCTTTCTGATCAAATCCTGAAGACATATAACGCCATGCGGAAAACACGTGTATGGTACAAGAAAGTTGCGGTCTACTTGGTACAGGTTGCCATGTACAACGCTGGCAACACAGGGACATACCTTCAGTTCCAAGAAGAAGTCCTAAAGGTCCTGATCTTTGCTGATCGGGAAAGAGCAGGCCAGACTTCCCATGGAACTGAAGTTATAGGTGCCAGGATCGTCCCAGGCCGACACTTTCCAGGTGAGGTCCCCCACACTGGAAAGAAGGGAGGATCCCAGAAAAAAATGCAGAGTGTGTAACAGGAGGGGGATTTGGAAGGACACCACCTATGAATGTGACACTTGCCCTGATCATCTGGGCCTCTGCATTAAAAACTGCTTCAGGGAGTCTCACACTTCCATGCAGTACAAAATTTTCCCTTTTCATTTTAATTTTCCATAATTTGACCCCAATGTACCAAGTCCGGAGTACATTCCAAGTTTTAACCCCATAAGACCACTAAATTGCCCGAAAAACTCTGATAAAAAAAAACAAAAAACTGATAAGACCTCTGGGGGTATTTTTTTCTCTAGGTCATGGGTCACTGAGTCACTATCATCGGGGACTTTTTATGTTGCCTCAAATGTGCAGCGCTCTCTCTCCACCTGAGTGGGTGCGCATTTGAGGCAACAGGTTAGGGACGGCCACACATCCCATTCCCAGAATGATGATTCAGAGCATAGGGTTTGGGGTGGGCATATTTTTTAGTTTTGGCTATGCTCTGGGTCATCATTCTGGGAACATAACCTGTTTTATCGTTTTGTGTCCCACTGTACCCCTTGTTAGTTATTAGTGTACCCCATATAATGCCCCTTGAGGGGGGGGGGTCCCACTGTTTTGGCTCCATGGGCAGAAGCTCAAGGCCCCTGACTGCCCTCCTGTTCCTCCGTGACCAGTGTGAACCCGGAGATCCGTTTTTACGCCCAGATATGAGTTATGTCCTTTTTCCAAAGCAATGTATTTACAAATTTTTACATGCCCCCCCCCCATTTCAGCAAAATTAGCAAATGTGACTCCTTCTCTTCTGATCATTGTAGCGCTCCTGCAGTGCATTTGACGTTCACTTATGGGATACCTCCATACTCAGAAGAAATGGGGTTACAAATTTTGGGGGGTATTTTCTGCTATTAACCCTTGCAAAAATGTGAAATTTGGGGGGAAACACACATTTTAGTGAAAGAAATATATTTTTTACATATGCAAAAGTCGTGAAACCCCTGTGGGGGTATTAAGGCTCACTATATTCCTTGTTATGTTCCTCAAGGGGTCTAGTTTCCAAAATGGTATGCCATGCGTTTTTTTTTTTTTTGCTGTTCTGGCACGATAGGGGCTTCCTAAATGTGACATGCTCCGCGAGCAAAATTTGCTCTCAAAAAGCCAAATATGACTCCTTCTCTTCTGAGCATTGTAGTTCGCCCGTAGTGCACTTCAGGTCAACTAATGGGATACCTCCATACTCAGAAGAGATGGGGTTACAAATTTTGGGGGGCATTTTCTCCTATTACTCCTTGTAAAAATTTAAAATTTGGAGGAAAACTAGCGTTTTAGTGAAAAAAAAATAAAAAAAATTTACACATCCAACTTTAACGTAAAGTCGTCAAACACCTGTGTCGTGTTAAGGCTCACTGGACCCCTTGTTACGTTCCTTGAGGGGTGTAGTTTCCAAAATAGTATGCCATGTGTTTTTTTTTTGCTGTCCTGGCACCATAGGGGCTTCCTAAATGTGACATGCCCCCCAAAAACCATTTCAGTAAAACTCACTCTCCAAAATCCCATTGTCGCTCCTTCCCTTATGAGCCCTCTACTGCGCCCGCCGAACACTTAACATACACATATGAGGTATTTCCTTACACGAGAGAAATTGGTTTACACATTTTAAGAAAATTTCTCTCTTTTTACCCCTTGTAAAAATGCAAAAACTGGGTTTACAAGAACATGCGAGTGTAAAAAATTAAGATTTAGAATTTTCTCCTTCAACTTGCTGCTATTCCTGTGAAACACCAAAAGGGTGAACAAACCTTTTGAATGTCATTGTGAATACTTTGACGGGTGCAGTTTTTATAATGGTGTCATTTATGGGGTATTTCTAATAAGAAGTCCCCTCAAATCCACTTCAAAACCTAACTGCTCCCTGAAAAAATAAGATTTTGAAAATTTTGTGAAAAATTGGAAAATTGCTGCTGAACTTTGAAGCCTTCTGATGTCTTTCCAAAGTAAAAACATGTCAACTTTATGATGCAAACATAAAGTAGACATATTGTATATGTGAATCAATATATAATTTATTTGGAATATTCATTTTCTTTATAAGCAGAGAGCTTCAAAGTTAAAAAAATTCAAAATTTTAAATTTTTTCATCAAATTTTGGAATTTTTCACCAAGAAATGATACAAGTATCGACAAAATGTTACCGCTAACATAAAGTTGAATATGTCACGAAAAAACTATCTCGGAATCAGAATGAAAGGTAAAAGCATCCCAGAGTTATTAATGCTTGAAGTGACAGTGGTCAGATGTTAAAAAAATGGCCAGGTCCTTAAGGTATATTTGGGCTGGGTCCTTAAGGTCTGGTCTGCAGGACTGGTCTGCTAATGGTAACGGTTTTCCTGCTGTGGTAAAAGAGCAGGAACTCATTTCCCATGGGTTCCTGCAGGAATTGAGCCCTGACTACAGTGATGCGTTGTGAATTACCTCATGTAAATCTAATAAAAGGAAAAAAAGGTAATAAAGTATAATAAAAATTACAGATATAGATATCAGAACTTTAAAATGATCTCATTATCTAACTACCGTAAAACTCTACTGCAAAATAAATGCCAAAACTGCTTAATTTAGTTAATCTGCCTCCCAAAAACAGAAAAGGTTCAAAAAATCATATATACTCCAATATGGTACTAAGAAAAACTACTAGTTTTCCCACAAAAAAGAACCTTCACACAAATCTGTCAAGGTGTTGCAATATGGTAAAGCAAGAAGTGTTTATATTATGCAGTTAAAAAAAAAGACATACAAATTTGGAATTGCTATACTCATACTTACCCAGAAAAAGTTGTAACATTGAAATTTTTGTTTTAGTGTTTTTATTTCTTCCTCCTAGCCTTCTAAGAGCCATACATTTTTTTGTTTTTTATTTCTTCAGAACCTTAAGAAGGCTTCTTTTATTGTGGACCTAATGTACTTTGTAATGGAACTTTCCATTTTACCATAGAATTTATTGTGAAACCGAGAAAAATCGTTGTGGGATGAAATTGAAAACAGTTCACTTTACAGTAAAACTGACATGTTATCTTTATTGTATGGGTCAGTACGATTAGAACAATACCCAATTTATATAGTTTTTCTTTTATTGTAGAACTGTTAATAAATGTTTAAACTTCAAAAAGTAAAATAAATAAATGAAAATGCTCAAAACAGTCCACATATGACCCCTATAAATTTTATTTTTTATTTTTCTCTCTACGAGCTGTGTGTGGGCTGTGATATGTTTTTCATTGAAAAACTTTTGTAGAGTAGATGGGACCTTTAATCACTTTTCAATTTTCCTGATATATAATGGGATCAAAAATTCTATCAGTCCGGGCTATTTAGTCAGGACTTCAGTCACATATTTGGCATTACTAGAAATTCTTGTGTCTGTTTGACTGTCTCTCTGACTATTCTCACTGTCAGTTTGGACCCTCCTAGCTCATGAACTTTGGACTGAACACTGCCAACCGCTCCATGAACTCCATGATTTGGTCCCTTGGACTGTACCTTGACCATCCATTGTTTTCTCATTCTGCCGCTGTGTGTCCTCCTCCAGGTATTGCCCCTGCTAGCCAGATTATTCTTCCCTCCTCATAGGTTAGTGTTTCTGTGTACTTAGAAAGAGACCATCACCCAATTGGGGTCACTCTTATCAGGGCAAGCCTACCAAGGGACAGGGTTATAGGTGGAGATTAGGGCTACACATCACAGTCTCTATCATGACAAATATTATTATTGATTGAATTGTAGCACTAACTACAATTACTAAAAGCTAAACTAAACAAGGGACATTCCTATTGAAGAGATATACAAAGACTTATTTTAGGGCATGGGAAAGGCATGTAAATAAGCTCTTTTTCAAAAGGGAAAAAATATGCACCCCATTACATGTGGTGGTCATTGGCCAGATAGGGTCATATTGCCTTGTGTAATGGGGCCAAATGCTGATTTTTTTTAGCAGATCAAGACAACCCAACCTCAAATGAGCGTTTGTTCATTGTCGGCTGATCAGGTCATCTTTAGGCTGTAGCTGTAGGCTGCACCGCTCTCTCTGTAATAGGGGGATGTGTGAATCCAGTGATCAGTCCAGTAGCCCTCCCCGCCTAACGTTCAAGACATCTGATTGGCTCTGTGAACTGTAATTGATGATCTTTGAGATCGGTTCTTATTTGCAAGGTTCATCTGAGATGGCCCTATCTCATACCAGCCAGACCAGTGTCTCCTCCAAAAGGATGTTACACCCAGAGAGGACAGAGCAGAGGCAAGAACCTTGAAACAGCTGTTTACCGGTGGGTGACTCTGCCTTTGGAAGGAGAATTTGGTTTGGCTTAAATGAGTTTTCTACCTTCTGTAGGAGAGCTCATTTGCATGTAAATGAGATGAAAATGCACAATGTTTTTGAGGAATTAGTTTAATCTTTTGTAATAAAAATATTTTTTTGTATTATACATTCCGTGGGGGAACTTATTATATATTCATATGTTTTTAATGTATGGTGTCCTGTTTTAGTATTGCAGTGACCATTAAAGGGATATTCTGGTAATAACAAGTGTATAGCTGATACATGTTAAATGATTGGGAGTCTGATTACTATGATGCCCTCAATGGCCAGAACTGGGGTCTCATTTCCCACATTAGAATGGACCCACTGATCTAGCAGTTTTTACCTATAAAGTATAAAAGTTAATATTTAATATTACTGGGATACTCCTTTAATATAGGTGAAGAATCAGCTAATGATTATGTAATGAGATGAGATTTCCCTAAACTCATATAAGCCAGTTTTGTACAATTGTAACACATGTGCCTTATTTATTTTCATGTCTAACTTTGCTATACCCAAAGCAATAGATGCCATGGGAGCAGCTGAAGCATACAATCACTATCAGAGAAAGAAGTGTATACTTGTGAATATTAAAGCTTTGCTTACTCATATGCTATGTCCCCTGCAATGTTTGTAGAACGTCTATCTACGCAACCAACCCTGACATATACTAGACAGTAAATCCCACGAAGATTATGAATATTGCATAGCCACATTTATGGATGAGTGCTACTGAGTGTAGTGTTATCACCTGGGATGCCAGTAAAGTAAATGAATAAGGAATCGTGTGATGTAGGTTCTTACGGAAGATATTATTGCTTTTCAGTCCAGAATCACATGAGTGACCTCAAATTCCGAGACATATCTGTTCTGGGAGTTCAGCCAAAGATTGGCTGCATTATCACGACTCGAGTAAACGGTGAGATGAACCTCATGTGAAGAGGCTGGAAACAGCCGTGTATCCATATGATTCCTCTGTGAATATGCTAGTCTATGACTTGACAGACATGCTAATGGATTAGTTTAGTAGATAAAGTCTATTTAGAGATATATAGGTGATAAATGAAACTATGTTCATGCTGGCGACCTGCAGCTGTCGCTAATGGGATTGTCTGCTTTGGACAATTTCTGCTTGTTTGAAGGGTCCCTGGATAAACAGCAGATCACAGCAGGTCATCCCCATGGGAAAAGCTGGCAGTAAGAGTTTAATATTTTTGCTACACTGCCAAGGGGAAAATAAAGTGCTAGACAGTGCCCATTCAACTCACTGGGTTGTGTATGTAATGCAGGACAGGTCCTTTAGTGCAGGGGTGGAGAACCTTTTTCCTGCCAAGAGCCCTTTGGATATATATAAAATCATTTATGGGCCATAAAAAATTACCTTAAATTAGCTGCTATATATGTTTAAACACTTAAATAACTCCCCTACTGTGATGGCTGGAACTGCTTCTCTTTAGTGATGTGTGTAATGTTACCTTATATTGATGATGATGCTACTTGCAACTGCATTTTAGGTTTGCTTGCCCCTGTAGGTAGTTGGCCCCCCTTGCCATATGTATGTGGTGTCCCGGTACCGTATTGCATACCGTACCTAGTGTAGAGGTCCCCAAAGTCAGAGTAACTATGTTCAGGTTCTGGGACAGCCCCTAGTCGCCTCTCCTCAAGTCTAATTCTCTAATGTTAATACTGTATATGTATATATTTAATAATAATATATATCTAATATAATGTACAGTACTTACCTTGTTTAGCGTCGCAGGACCTTCGGTCATGTGACCATGTTGATCTCCTCTATGGTATGTTGGAGGACCTTTGGAGGTCCTTGGGTCACGTGTTACCCACAAGTCTTTGTAATGGTGATTGACACAAGTATGGACCAATTAACACTAGTCCAGCTGTAGCCAATTATCGCTCTCTTGGGTTGCTGCTCTCGTGGATGCCGGACTGGCAGGACGGATCTGCGCAACTTGCAAAGACATGCTAGGCCTGAAAAACCTACCGGCCTTAGCGGAACTTAAACCGTGAGTTCTAAACTACCCCCGTTAATGCTAGCGTGACTACTGGACCGCAACTAAATCCCCTAAATCCAGTGGAACAGCGCCTAATACTTAAAGACTCTAAATTGCTAAAGTCCCATCCTTTGTCAATCTCCAAAGAAAGCAGTTGTATGCATAGAGACTGTTCGGTTTATGAAGCTTGCAGAAACTCTTCAGTAAAAGTTATACCTGTTTCAGAAAACTCTCCGGTTGTGGACATTCTATTATTATCTACCTCCCTATGGCTCTTGGGAAGGGTGGCGGTAGGACAAGCATTACTGAGGAGCCCTCACCCTGGCGTCACGAATAGCAAGGGTTAACAGCTACACTCCCCATACCCTACATCCCCCAGGCTATCACATGTAGCTTGCGCCCTGTAGGTAGGACCCCTTTTCAGGTAGCTTTTCCTCTGTAGGAAGGACCCCTCTGAAGATAGCTTGAACCCCTGTAGGTAGTTTAGCCCAAGTAGGTAGAATACCATCTGAAGGTAGCTTGGCCCCTGTACATAGGACCCCCTGAAGATAGCTTGCTCCCTGTAGGTAGGACCCACTCTGCAGGTAGTTTTCCCCCAGTATGTAGGACCCTACCTGAAGGTAGCGTGCTATGTATAGATAGCAATCCCCCCTGTGGGTAGTTTTTCTGCAGTAGGTAGGACCCCTACATGAGGATAGCTGGCCTCTCCCTAGTATGTAGCTGCCCTTTTTATATAGGACCCACTAAAGAAAGCTTGCCCCCTTTAGACAGGACCCCCCGTAGGTACTTTGCCCCCACATAAAGGTAGCTTGCTGCTGTGGGTTGGACCCCCGATGATAAAAAAATACCAAAAGAAAAAAAAATAACATGCTTACCTCGGCTTACCTGCAGTCACTGCCATCTTCTCCAGCTTCTAGGCTGCAGGCAGCTTCTTCCTGCAGTCACTAGAAGTTGGACGTATCTCTACCATTGGGAGTTTTTTTTGACGCATGTCTGACATGAAGCAAATTTAATACAGACCATGTGGCAGAATAGTAAATCCATGCACAAATGCACAAAAGCCTGTGTTAACTATAGACCTTGTAAAGATCAACAGTTTTAGTAAATATTGAGGGAAATTTACTAAAACTATCTATCTTTGCACTAGCTTAGTTTTAGACAAGCTGTTTCTGTATGGATTTTTCATTTTGACACATGTACATTTATAAATTTGGCACATTTCCAGATTTTTCCCCCCTTTTTTTTTTTAGCTCATGCACCAAAAATGTCAAGGTTTTTAACCTATTCTATGTTATAATCCAATACCTAATTCCCAACTCACCTTTTTGTGTGGGAAAAAATGCAAAGTATGGTTCATTTCACTCTTTCATTGGCTCAAACTTCATAATAAATGTGTTTGACATTCAAGGCATCACTATTTTGACGCAAGTAAAGCCAAAATTTTTACGCATCATGCATAGTAAATGTTGGCCATTGGGTTTTTATCTTTTAAAACTGTATACTAGTAACATAATTGTAGCTCATTGTCTCTGGTTCACATTGATATTGTTCCATTGGCTACATTTATAATGTAAAGTATGTAGCATAAATATTACTTAACCCCTTAAGGACCCAGACAATTTTCAATGTAGGACCTGGCCATTTTTTGCACATCTGACCACTGGCACTTTAAGCATTAATAACTCTGGGATGCTTTTACCTTTCATTCTGATTCCGAGATTGTTTTTTTGTGACATATTCTACCATATATTATATATTGATTCACATATACAATATGTCTACTTTATATTTGAATCATAAAGTTGACATGTTTTTACTTTTGGAAGTCATCAGAGGGCTTCAAAGTATAGCAGCAATTTTCCAATTTTTTGCAATTCCAGTTTAGTTTTGAAGTGGATTTGAAGAGCCTTCTTATTAGAAATACCCCATAGATGGCCCCATTATAAAAACTGAACCCCTCAAAGTATTCAAAATGACATTCAAAAGGTTTGTTAACCCTATAGGTGTTTCACAGGAATAGCAGCAAATTGGAGAAAATTCTAAATCTTCATTTTTTACACTGTTTGCAAGGGGTAATAGGAGAAAAAGCCCCTCAAAATTTGTAACCCGATTTCTCTCGAGTAAGGAAATACCTCATATGTGTATGTCAAGTGTTCGGCGGGCACAGTAGAGGGCACAGGGAGCGACAATGGGATTTTGGAGAGTGAATTTTGCTGAAATGGTTTTTGGGGGGCATGTCGCATTTAGGAAGCCCCTATGGTGCCAGAACAGCAGAAACACCCCCACATGGCGTACCATTTTGGAAACTACACCCCTCAAGACATGTAAGAAGGGGCACAGTGAGCCTTAAAACCCCACAGGTGTTTGACGACTTTACGTTAAAGTCGGATGTGTAAATGAAAAAAAATATTTGCAGTGCAGTTCTTTTCCAAAATTTATAATTTTTACAAAAGGTAATGGGAGAAAACGCCCCTCAAAATTTGTAACCCCATCTCTTCTGAGTATGGAAATACCCCATGTTAGGATGTAAAATGCTCTGAGGGCAAACAACAATGCTCAGAAGAGAAGGAGTCACATTTGGCTTTTTGAAATCAAATTTTGCTGAAATGGTTTTTGGTGGGCATGTCACATTTAGGAAGCCCCTATGGTGCCAGCACAGCAGAAAAAAAAAAACACATGGCATGCTATTTTGGAAACTACACCCCTCAAGGAACGTAACAAGGGGTGTAGTGAGCCTTAACACCTCACAGGTGTTTCACAACTTTTTGTTAAAGGGGTATTCCGGTGCTTAGACATTTTATCCCCTATCCAAATCTTGCACGTGGCACCCCGTTTGTAATCAGTCCCCGGAGCGTGTTCGATCCGGGTCTGATTACCGGCGATTACAGGGCGGGCGGCGTGTGACGTCACGCCTCCGCCCCCGTGTGACGTCACGCTCTGCCCCTCAATGCAAGCCTACGGGAGGGGGCGTGATAGCTGTCACGGCCCCTCCCATAGACTTGCATTGAGGGGCGGAGCGTGACATCACACGGGGGCGGAGGCGTGACGTCACACGTCGCCCGCCCTGTAGTCGTCGGTAATCAGACCCGGAGCGAACACGCTCCGGGGACTTATTACAAACGGGGTGCCGCGTGCATGATCACGGGCGTCCCCAGCAGCGGGATTCCCGCGATCAGGCATCTTATCCCCTATCCTTTGGTGGGAATGCTAGGAGTTGTTAGGGCATGCTGGGAGTTGTAGTTTTGCAACATCTGGAGGGCTACAGTTTAGAGACCACTGTATAGTGGTCTCAAAGTGTAGCCCTCTAGATGTTGCTAGGCAACTCACCGGCTTCCGTAGAATCCAGGGAGCTGCGTCGCCGTCCTCTTCTGCCACTGATCCCCATCACCGATCGTCGCTCCGCTGCCACGGACGGGTAAGTGGACTTCGGCGCCGGTCCCCATCGGTTTCGACGTTCTGCCCCGCCTACAGTGGGTGGGCAGACCGGGGAAACCGAAAGTTAACCCCCCGCCACCAATCTATACGACCAATAGCAGGGATAAGAGGGGTGGCACCCCTGCCACCTCACTTCTATCCCTTCAGGGGGACCAGGGGTATCTTGGACAACCCCGATCCCCCTTATTTTCCGGGTCACCGGGTCACCATAGACCCATATGACCCAGAATTGCGCAAATCGCTGGTGTGAATTCACTTGCAATTTGCTGCGATCGCTGATATGGGGGGTATGATGACCCCCCCTGGCATTTGCACGGGATGCCTGCTGAATGATTTCAGCAGGCATCCCGGTCCGATCCCCGCCGGCGCGCGGCGGGACTGGAATTCTCCATGACGTACGAGTACGTCATGGGTCCTTTAAGTAGTAGGGTGTCATGACGTACGCGTATGTCAAGGGTCCTTAAGGGGTTAAAGAGCACCAGTCATGAACTTAACTGTCCCAATTCCACCCCCATCTGTCCCTGACTCTACCTGACACTAACCCTGCATTTTTTTTTCTAAAAACCGCCTTTGTACCTTTTTCTTCTTCTCTTCCTTGCTCACTTTGCTGCCCGCCCTTCCTCCTCTATGTTGTGATCCCTTTATGCGTGCATAGAACATGCGGGGATGGCAGTTCCTGAGTCTCCCCCTCTGTTTATTACAGCACATGTCTTACAGAGAGGGGGAAGATTGGAGCACACGGCTGCTGGAGCCTGATGATCTCTGCTGTGCTGCGGGCACAGTGCTCTCTCCTGCCTGTCTGATTGACAGGCAGGGAGCTGTAGTGAGCTTGATTGTAAGCCCACTGAGATTTTGGACTCATGCCAGAATGGCATAAGTCCGAAATCTCTGAGACACAGACAAGTAGAGAGACCCCTAGTGGTCATATTTTAGATTGAAAAAAATATATATAAATAAATATTTTAAGTTATGACATGCAATTAGAAAGTTGTTAGGGAGACATTAATGAACAATATATTAAAAGTTTTTTTGATGACAGGTACTCTTTAAACTGTTATAGTTATGAAGTAAGATTGGAATGGTACTTTGTGGAAGACCTATAATTAAAAAAGGTAATCATTAACTATGATGTCTGGTACTTATTTACATAATTACATGGTTGATAGTGGGGAAAATAGACCATCCATGTTCAACCTGTAACCCTACCGTGTTGATTCAGGGGAAGGTGAAAAGATCCCTTAAGTGGAAGATGCTAATTGTCTATAGTTGGAAAATGTTCCTTCCTGATAAGAACAAGGCTTTCCATTTGATGACCAGAACTAGAGATAATGGTTTGGGTAATGATCTTAGCTGGTTGCTGTCTAAAGACGAGCCCGACTCGCCCTGAGACAGCAACCGTTGTATGGCCCGGGCTCCCGACTTGAGCCCGCGTCATACCGGCCAGCCCACAGCTGATTCCCCATCGGGGGGGGGGGGTCGATCCACTGCTGAAGTAGCTGAAGTAGCTCCTTCCATGCTGGCTGCTGCACTTTGAATGATAAAGCCTGGCAGGACCAGACTTTATCAATCGAGCGCAGATCACACAGATCAATGTTGTTCTATGAAAGCACATTGATCTGTATGAGGAATCTAAATGATTCCTCCTAAAAGTCCCCTAAGGGGACTAAAAGTGTAAAAAAAAAAAAAAAGTTTAATAAAAAGTTTTAAAAAACACCCATTAGCCCCTTACTTATTAAAAGTTCAAATGACCCCCTTTTTCCAAATTCCATATAAAAAATATGTAACCATAATAAAAATAAACATATGTGGTATCACCGCGTGCGTAAATGTCCAAACTATAAAAATATATCATTAATTAAACCACAAGGTCAATGGCGTATGCACCAAAAAATTCCAAAGTCCAAAATAGCGTGTTTTTGGTCATTTTTTAAATCATGAAAAAATAAAGAGCGATCAAAAGTCCTATCAAAACAAAATTGGTACCACTAAAATCTTCAGATAACGGCACAAAAAATGAACCCTCATACTGCCCTGTTTGCGAAAAAATAAAAAAGTTATAGGGGTCAGAAGATGACAATTTAAAACATATTAATTTTCCTGCATGTAGTTATGATTTTTTCCAGAAGACAAAATCAAACCTATATAAGTAGGGTATCATTTTAATCGTATGGACCTACAGAATAAAGATAAGGTGTCATTTTTACCGAAAAATGTACTGCGTAGAAAGGGAAGCCCCCAAAAGTTACAAAATGGTGTTTTTTTCTTCAATTTTGTCGCACAATTAATTTTTTTGGGTTTCACCATAGATTTTTGGGTAAAATGACTGATGTCACTGCAAAGTAGAATTGGTGGCAAAAAAATAAGCCATAATATGGATTTTTAGGTGCAAAACTGAAAGGGTTATAATTTTTAAATGGTAAGGAGTAAAAAATGAAAGTGCAAAAACGGAAAAAGGCTCGGACCTTAAGGGGTTAATGAATGATAAATACAGAAGCCAGGAATGAGACAGTAGATGACAACAAGGACAAACATGGGAAAAGGCTCTAAGGGTGCATTCACATCAGGATTTTGTGCTACGGTTCCCGTATACGGTTTTCTATTTGAAAACCTCATGCCACTGTATTGGAAACCGTGTACATTGACTTTCTATACAAAATTGTACACACCAAGATGCATCCCAGTGTGTACGGTTTTGTGCTTCTACGTTTTTTTCCTGGACAGCAAACTGTAGTCTACTACGGTTTTGTATCCTGTTTCAAAACCGTATATGCACAACATCCAGTTTTTGTTAACATTGAAGTCAATGCAAACCGTATGTGTCAGCAGTGGAATACGTATTTTTTTTGTATATAGTTTTGTCTTGCACACTCAGTAGTGTTGACTTATCAGAAAAGTACTAGAACTTGCTACATTCCTTGGAATTTCAATAAAACAATGAAATCATTATTTGAGTTAATTTTTTTAATTAAAAAAAATCTATAATTTTTTTTTTTACAAATACTGATGCAACCGGACATCAAAATTTAAACTGCATACAGTTTAAAACCGCATACAGTTTAATTTCAGAGCACACGTTTGCATGCAGTTTTGTCAGTTTTTAGGGCATCCGTTCTGCAAAAAAAAAAAAAAAACTGATGCAAAACAGTATGGCAAAATTGTGATGCGAATGCACCCTAACTCTCTTTAATTTTTTCTTAGCTAAACTAACACAGCAAATGAAACCTCACTGACCACATAAGATCCCTGCTACAGCCCTTGACAACAACAACAAGGCACGAAGACCAGACCAGTCCAGAGCCTCCAAATTCCAATCTTATATATAAAAGGAGAAGACCTGACTCACTGACTCATCAACGCCCAGCCTAAACCCTTGGACCTAGGAACCTGAAGTTTTGCACAATTGTTGTTTTTAAGATGTAGACAAGGAATAAGAAAGGATTTTTCGAAATTCCACCCTTAACCCCTTAAGGACCAAGGACGTACCGGTACGTCCTTGGTCCTGCTCTTCTGATATAACGCGGGGTTACACAGTAACCCCGCGTCATATCACGGCGGGCCCGGCGTCATAGTGAAGCCGGGACCCGCCTCTAATAGCGCGCAGCGCCGATCGCGGTGCCGCGCGCTATTAACCCTTTAGCCGCGCGCTCAGAGCTGAGCCGCGCGGCTAAAAGTGAAAGTGAAAGTTCCCGACTAGCTCAGTCGGGCTGTTCGGGATAGCCGCGGCTAATCCCGGCATCCCGAACAGCTGACAGGACAGCAGGAGGGCCCCTTCCTGCCTCCTCGCTGTCCGATCGCCGAATGACTGCTCAGTGCCTGAGATCCAGGCATGAGCAGTCATGCGGCAGAATCGTTGATCACTGGTTTCTTATGAGAAACCAGTGATCAACATAGAAGATCAGTGTGTGCAGTGTTATAGGTCCCTATGGGACCTATAACACTGCAAAAAAAAAGTTAAAAAAAAAAAGTGAATAAAGATCATTTAACTCCTCCCCTATTAAAAGTTTGAATCACCCCCCTTTTCCAATAAAAAAATAAATAAAAATAAAAATAAACATATGTGGTATCACCGCGTGCGGAAATGTCCGAATTATAAAAATATATCATTAATTAAACCGCTCGGTCAATGGCGTGCGCGCAAAAAAATTCCAAAGTCCAAAATAGTGCATTTTTGGTCACTTTTTATATCATTTAAAAATGAATAAAAAGTGATCAATAAGTCCTATCAATGCAAAAATGGTACCGTTAAAAACTTCAGATCACGGCGCAAAAAATGAGCCCTCATACCGCCCCATACACGGAAAAATAAAAAAGTTATAGGGGTCAGAAGATGACAATTTTAAACGTATTAATTTTCCTGCATGTAGTTATGATTTTTTCCAGAAGTCCGACAAAATCAAACCTATATAAGTAGGGTATCATTTTAATTGTATGGACCTACAGAATACATATCAGGTGTCATTTTTACCGAAAAATGTACTACGTAGAAACGGTAGCCCCCAAAAAGTTACAAAACAGCGTTTTTTTTTCAATTTTGTCGCACAATGATTTTTTTTCCCGCTTCACCATAGATTTTTGGGCAAAATGACTGACGTCATTACAAAGTAGAATTGGTGGCGCAAAAAATAAGCCATCATATGGATTTTTAGGTGTAAATTTGAAAGAGTTATGATTTTTTAAAGGAAAGGAGCAAAAAACGAAAATGCAAAAACGGAAAAACCTCCGGTCCTTAAGGGGTTAAGGGGGTGAAAAAGGGGTTTCATTTTTTTTAAAGTCCCATACAAGTCTATGGGAAATATATGTTACTGCATAACTTCCAAACGGCTGGAGATATTTCGATAATACTTGGTCACATGTTACTTATATGTCCACTTAAAATATAGGATACTTAATTTAACCCTTAACTATCCCCATTTGTGAGGGTTGGGGTTTTTGTTTAAAGTCCCATGCAAATCAATGGGAAATGTATGTTCCCACATAACTTCCGTACGGCTGGAGATATTTCAATACCTGGGACACATATTTCAGGTCGGGATATGAGGACGGGATGGGAGGTCGGGATATGAGGTTGGATAGGAGATCGAGACAGGAGGTTGAGTTAGGAGGATGGGATATGAGGTCGAGATAGGAAGACAGGATAGGAGGTCGGGATAGGAGGTAGAGATAGGAGGACGGGATAGGAGGTCGGGATAGAAGGTCAGGATAGAAGGTCGAGATAGGAGGTCGAGATAGGAGGTCGAGATAGGAGGTCGAGATAGGAGGATGGGAGGTCGGGAAATGAGGTCGAGATAGGTCAAGATAGGAGGACGGGATAGGAGGTCGAGATAGGAGGTCGGAATAGGACAGGATAGGAGGTCGGGATAGGAGGACGGGATAGGAGGACGGGATAGGAGGTCGGGATAGGAGGTCGGGATAGGAGGACGGAATAGGAGGTCAGGATAGGAGGACGGTATAGGAGGACGGTATAGGAGGACGGGATAGGAGGTCAGGATAGGAGGTCGGGATTGGAGGTCGGGATAGGAGGACGGTATAGGAGGACGGTATAGGAGGACGGGATAGGAGGTCAGGATAGGAGGTCGGGATTGGAGGTCGGGATAGGAGGTAAAGATAGGAGGTCAAGATAGGAGGACGGGATATGAGGACGGGATAGGAGGTCGTGATAGGAGGTCAGGATAGGAGATCGGGATAGGAGGTCGGGATAATAGGTCAGGATAGGAGGTCGAGATAGGAGGACTGTTGGCAGTATTTAAGCAGCACGAGAAGGCGGGTTCCCCTGCAGGCAAACTCGGTAAAAGTCCTCAAAGGATGTCGATCTTCAATTCCATGAAACAGCAGATGTAATGTTTTGGGTTGTTTGGATGCCCGTAGACTTTACCCAGAGAGGTCTCATTACTATAGGATCGTAAAAAGTTAATCTATGTTACCCCAAATTTAACGCGAGCGAAGCTGCAGGCAAAAGCAAGTAAACAATATAAGTAGACTGACATATGATGAATTGGTTGAGGAAAATGTCAACTCCTCCCAGTACTAAGTTTCTCCTTGCTAAATTAAATTGCCAGTAGTTACAATTTCTACATGGATAGTTTCCTTTTGATTGACATTCCCTCAACCAATTTTCACTCTTTTCCTGAAGTTTTCTTTTTCCTTGTTTTATCTAATCACTGATGGTTTTCGATATTCCTAAAGTGATCATAGGTTTCTCTCTCTCCATAGCTCCCAGATCAGCATTATGTTAAAAAAAGAACCAATTATCATGAATTATCTTCTTGATAGTGCTGTTCAGTGGAGAGTTGGCAAATGAAAAAGTGAGGCGTCTATCACTATTGGATTTTTTTCTTTTGTTTTTAGGTCTTAACAGTTCCTCACAGGGTTTCTTCTCTGTTTTTTTCATAGGTTTTTTAATAAATGACATAGGGTATGCAATCGCAAAGTGAGGGTTTCAGCCCGTTCTAGAAAATTTTCATGGTCGCTGTTCTCTCTTTTAAGTCTAAGGAACTGGCTGTAGGGAATGTTATTTGTAATGTATGTGGAGTACAAGCTCTGATGATGAGCGAGTTTTTAGCGATTTCTTTACAATCCACAGTTATCCGTAACCTGACGTCGATGTGTTCCTTTACTCCCCATGTCTGGCCCAGGAGAAGCTGTCCCCAACCTCGGACTGTGTATAGAATAACAGTGCCCTGGCGTCACAAAGTGATAAGGTATTTCTCCTAACACCCCATGGCTACCACATGTGCGCATATGTACAATCCAGTGGGTAATAAAAATACACACATTAGAGAGTCATATTATTTTTCATAAACAATGATAAGTATTTATTGTAGTATAAAGACCAGAGATCAGAAATCACATAAGTGTAAATGGTAAATGCAGTAACTGGCGGGTGCTGGAATTTTTTTTTCCACATTCCTATACAGTATACCATTACAGCTTTCTACATAACAATGTAACCCAGGCTGTAAGCTAAAGAACACTGGCAGCGATGTAGCTGTAAATGTTCGTTTTAATACTTTATTATCGTCTGTATAAACATTTGTAACCGTGAGGATGTTTCCTGTACTATATATAGTAGACTTTATAGAACAAAGGAGAAATTATCCCCTCTGGGATTTCATTGCCTAATAAAATTGAGGAATGTTCTGCCAGCCTCTTTGTACCAGTGATATCATGGGATGCTGAGTCTGTTTGGAGCTGTTCCCAGTGGGTTTTAGAATTTAATACATGCACAGCTTGGGAAGGTTTTAGGGTCAGTAGCTGATCAGGGGATTTTTCCCATTGGGATGTGTAGACCTGTAGTGACTTAACCCATTTACTACTCTTTTATTATAAGTAGATATTTAATTGCATTTTGCTGTCGTACGGCGGGTGCTGCCAATTACTGCCATGCAGGTTTCTATATTGTTCTTTGTATTTTGAGGACTCTGCGTAGGTGGCAGCTACAATTGTCAGCTAGAGAGTTTTCGAAAGACATGCTATTTTGTCTGAAGGTATATACACATTTATAAGGTTCCTGTATGTTTTTACAGTAGCAGCTAGTGTAATTCAATATTTCACTAACCTATTGAAAGAGTCATCATAGTTGCCATGAGGTGCATTTTGTTGTGGTCTTCCGTTATGAACAAGTCTTCCAAGGTTTTCATGCATCAGAACTGTTACACCGAGCGCTCCGGGTCCCTGCTCCTCCCCGGAGCGCTCGCGGTGTTCTCCTCTCTGCAGCGCCCCGGTCAGACCCGCTGACCGGGAGCGCTGCACTGACATTCACGATGGGGATGCGATTCGAAAAGGGATGCGCCCGCTCGCGAATCGCATCCCAAGCCACTTACCCGTCCCGGTCCCCGGCTGTCATGTTCTGGCGCGCGCGGCTCCGCTCTCTAGGGCGCGTGCGCGCCAGCTCTCTGAGATTTAAAGGGCCAGTGCACCAGTGATTGGTGACTGGCCCAATCAGTCTAATTAGCTTCCACCTGCTCCCTGTCCATATAACCTCACTTCCCCTTCACTTCCTTGCCGGATCTTGTTGCCTTGTGCCAGAGAAAGCGTTTAGTGTTGTCCAAAGCCTGTGTTTCCAGACCTTCTGCTATTGACTACGAACCTTGCCGCCTGCCCCGACCTTCTGCTACGTCTGACCTTGCCTCTGTCTAGTCCTTCTGTCCCACGCTTTCTCAGCAGTCAGTGAGGTTGAGCCATTGCCGGTGGATACGACCTGGTTGCTACAGCCGCAGCAAGACCATCCCGCTTTGCGGCGGGCTCTGGTGAAAACCAGTAGCAACCTAGAACCGGTCCACCGACACGGTCCACGCCAATCCCTCACTGACACAGAGGATCCACATCCAGCTAGCCGAATCCTAACAAGAACCATCTGGTATTTTCTATACAATATGCCATATGGTAACTGGGATTCTGCTGCATTAAAAGAAATTATGCTGCATTATTGTCTATGATGTTTTAGGAGATGGAATTTTTTTCTAGAAAGTACTGTATAGAAAAAAATAAGTTTGCCTCTGTGAGTTGCATATACTAAAACCACAGGATGCTGCGTCACATCTTGCTTCACTCTGCACTAGGGATGTGTTCGGGACAAATGGGCCTAACGTCACAAAGACATTAAAGAGGACATGTGATCAGTTTATAAAAATATTATGATTTTATATCATTTTGTAGCATCTAGTGTTATGATTGCAACATTGTTTTTATCTTATTTCTACATCTACCCATTCCTGAATTAAAGAATTTTACTATTTGGTTGACTATCTGTACTTTTCCCTAAATAGTCAGATGGGCGGAGCTTCTTTGAAAAAGGTGTGTGAAGGCAAGGCTCAGGGGGTGGGAATATGTGCGGAAGGGGGCGTGAATCAGGCTCAGGGGTAATATAAGGCTGGGGGGGGACAATTTGAGGTCAGGGGGAATATAAGGCTTAGGAGGCATAAATCAGGTTTAGGAGGTGTTAAAGGGGTACTCCGGTGCTTAGACATCTTAACCGCTATCCAAAGGATAGGGGATAAGATGCCAGATCGCGTGAGTCCCGCCGCTGGAGACCTCCATGATCTTGCACGCGGCACCCCGTTTGTAATCAGTCCCCGGAGCGTGTTCGCTGTTACGCCCCCTCCCATAGGCTTGCATTGAGGGGCGGAGCATGACGTCACAAGGGGACGGAGGTGTGACATCACATGCCGCTCGCCCTGTGGTTGCCGGTAATCAGACCCGGAATGAACACGCTCCGGGGACTGATTACAAACGGGGTGCCGCGTGCAAGATCACGGGGTGTCCCCAGCAGCGGGACTCCTGCGATCAGGCATATTATCCCCTATCCTTTGGATAGGGGATAAGATGTCTAAGCACCGGAGAACCCCTTTAATATGAGGCTGAGGGGCATGAATCAGGCTCGAGGGGTGTAAATATGGGGAAATTGTGGGGCATAGCAACTAAATAAAAACCACAGGTACATACATATTAGGCTTCTAGATACATAAATACACACTTTATGTTACTGATAGACACACACTAAAGGTGTGCCAATCAAAAAATATATAAAATAGTTCTAGGAGGAGAACTACTTTGCTTATCTTTCCCAGTAGAACATTGCAAAGCCTGTATGACCTCACAGGGAGAAATATTCCCCCAATGTTCAAGAATCGGCATTGCAAGTATACTGTAGACCAGTGGTCTCCAACCTGCGGACCTCCAGATGTTGCAAAACTACAACTCCTAGCATGCCCGGACAGCCGTTGGCTGTCCGGGCATGCTGGGAGTTGTAGTTTTGCAACATCTGGAGGTCCGCAGGTTGGAGACCACTGCTGTAGACAATTAGACTATGTTAAACCTTTCTCATGCATCAGTTATGATCTTACTTTGCAGAGGATGTAGAAGAATGGTAAAAATGATAGCCTCTGTCTTTATAACCAAAAGATATTAATACAAATTTGTTAACATGAATAAAACATCTACCATCTATCCAAGTTTTATCTATAGACTACAAATGTCCAAAGTGATTTGATTTGGTGACACTGCAGTCTAGGCGGTAGTCCAGTTCTGTCCGAACACCAGGAAGCATATCATTGGATATGGATGCCACTGTTCTAGGGATGGGTTATCTCAGGTCTCTCATATCCTGTGGCTGAAGGGGCAGCTACACTGTGTCCTTAACCCCTTAAGGACTCAGCCCATTTTCACCTTAAGGACACGGGCATTTTTTGCACATCTGACCACTGTCACTTTAAGCAATAACAACTCTGGGATGCTTTTACTTTTCATTCTGATTCCGAGACAGTTTTTTTGTGACATATTCTACTTTACGTCAGTGGTAAATTTTTGTCGATGCTTGCATCATTTCTTGGTGAAAAATTCCCAAATTTTATGAAAAATTGGAAAATTTTGCATTTTTTTTAAAACTTTGAAACTCTCTGCTTATAAGGAAAATAGACATACCAAATAAATTATATATTGATTCACATATGCAATATGTCTACTTTATATTTTCATCATAAAGTTGACATGTTTTTACTTTTGGAAGACACCAGAGGGCTTCAAAGTTCAAATTTTTCACAACATTTTCAAAATCGGAATTTTTCAGGGACCAGTTCTGTTTTAAAGTGGATTTAAAGGGCCTACATATTAGAAATACCCCATAAATGACCCCATTATAAAAACTGCACCCCTCAAAGTATTCAAAATGACATTCAGAAAGTGTGTTAACCCTTTAGGTGTTTCACAGGAATAGCAGCAAAGTGTAGGAGAAAATTCTAAATCTTAATTTTTTTACACTTGCATGTTCTTGTAGACCCAGATTTTTAAATTTTACAAGGGGTAAAAGGATAAAAAGCCCTCCAAAAATTTCTCTCGAGTAAGAAAATACCTCATATGTGTATGCGAAGTGTTCTGGGGTGACGATGACGACTGTGTAAGGGTATATGTATCTGTAGTGTTTTACTTTTTATTTTGTGTAGTGAAGTGTAGTGTAGTGTTTTTAGGGTACATTCACACGGGCGGGTTTACAGTGAGTTTCTCGCTGGGTGTTTGAGCTGCAGCGGAAAATCTCCCGCATCTCAAACTTGCTGCAGAAAACTCGCTGTAAACCCCCGCCCATGTGAATGTACCCTGTACATTCACATGGGGGGGGGGGCAAACCTCCAACTGTTGCAGAACTGCAACTCCCAGCATGCCCTGACAGAACATACATGCTTGGAGTTGTAGTTATGCAACAGCTGGAAGCACGTTGGTTGCGCAACAGAGTTTGTTACTTAACTCAGTGTTTCACAATCAGTGTGCCTCAAGCTGTTGCAAAACTAGTACTCCAAGCATGTACAGTCTGTCAGTGCATGCTGGGAGTTTTAGTTTTGCAACAGCTGGAGGCACACTGGTTGGGAAACACTGAGTTAGGACACAAGCTCTGTTTCACAACAAATGTGTCTCCAGCTGTTGCAAAACAACAACACTCAGCATGCATAGACAGTCAAAGGGCATGCTGAGAGTTGTAGTTTTGCAACAGCTGAAGGCTCACTGTTACAACTCCCAGCATGCCCTTTGGTAGTCATTCATAGAAAAATGTGCCTCCAGCTGTTGCATAACTACAACCCCCAGCATGCACAGTCTACCAAAGGGCATGCTGGGAGTTGTACTTGGAACTCCAGCTGTTGCAAAACTACAACTCCCAGCATGCCCCTTGGCTGTGCATGCTGAGGGTTGTTGCTAAGCAAAAGCAGGAGGTGAACAGGCCTCACCTCCTGCTGTATCTTGCTGCTGGGAACCCTGTCGCTGCTGCCACCGCTCCTGCCGCTAGGGCCGCTGTCACTTCTGAGGGGACCCCCGCCGGACCAGGGAGAGGTAGGAGACCCCCGCTGGCCCCGATTGCCGGCCTGATCACCGCCCTGATCACCGCCCAGCAGGGCAGTGATTGGTCGGTCGTTCCGACCGATCAATCACATGATCGTGAGGCGCACCTGTGCCACCTCACTCCTGCTGGGTAAGGATGAATGGGGCTGTATCAGGCAGCCCCATTCACCCTTTTTTCCGGGTCACCAGAGACCCGAATGACCCGGAATCGCTGAAAATCGCCGGTCTGAATTGACCGGTGATTTGCGGCAATCGTCTCAGGACCCCCCCAGGGGTTTGCACGGAGTGCCTGCTTATAGATATTATAAGTACACCCTGTGTCCTTATCCTGTTGGGGATGAAGGGCATATGCATACACCCTTGCCTCCTGGTACTTAAGGACGAAGGGCGTATGCATATGCCCCTTGGAATTTCAGTCCCTGCCGCTCGCCGGGCTGGGACCGGGGTGACTGCTGTTATCGATCAGCAGGCACCCCGCGCAAATGCACACTTGCGATTTGCGCCGATTCCGGGTCATACGGGATCTATGGTGACCCGGTGACCCGGAATATAAGGGGGATCGCGGTTGTCTAAGACACCTACAATCCCCCTGAAGGGATAGGAGTGAGGTGGCAGGGGTGCCACCCCTCCTATCCCTGCTATTGGTCGTCAGAAGCTACGACCAATAGTAGATCGGGGGCGCGGGGGGTTAACTTTCGTTTTCCCCGTCCTGCCCCCCCACAATAGGCGGGGCAGAACGGGGAAACTGAAGAGGACCAACAGCAGAAGATCCACATACCCATCCGGAGGCAGCGGGCGACGGTGATCGGCGGGCGGCGATGTCGTGCAGCAGAAGAGGACGGCTTCCTGGATCCTTCGGAAGCCATAAGTTGCCTAGCAACATCTGGAGGGCTACAGTCTGAGACCACTATACAGACCAGTAGACAGCTATTTTCTGTGTGGGCATGCTGGGATTTGCAGTTTTGCAACAGCTGGAGGGTCACAGTTTGGAGATCACTGTGCAGTGATCCAACTGTGGCCCTCCAGATCTTGCAAAACTACAACTCATAGCATGCCCACACAGCAGTTTGCTGTCTGGGCATGCTGGGATTTGTAGTTTTGCAACATCTGTAGGGCGACAGTTTGGAGATCACTGTGCAGTGGTCTCTAACTGTAGCCCTCCAGATGTTGCAAAACTGCAAATCCCAGCATGCCCAAACAGCAGACAGCTGTCTCGGCATGCTGGGAGTTTTAGTTCCTTACCTCCAGCTGTTGCATAACTACATCTCCCAGCATGCCCTTCAGCGATCAGTACATGCTGGGAGTTGTAGTTTTGCAACAGCTGGAGGCACACTGGTTGGAAAATACTGAGTTAGGTAACAGAACCTAACTGAAGGTTTTCCAACCAGTGTGCCTCCAGCTGTTGCAAAAGTGCAACTCTCAGCATGCAAGGTCTTTCAGTACATGCTGGGAGTTGTAGTTTTTAAACAGTTGGAGGTTTGCCCCCCATTTTTCGCCACAGCGCAAACTCCTAGCGGGAAACTCACCGTAACACGCCAGTGCAAATGTACCCTACAAACACTACACTAACACAAAATAAAGGATAAAACACTACATAAACACCCTCTTATACTGTCCCCCTAATACAAATGAAAAACATATTGTACGGCAGTGTTTCCAAAACGGAGCCTCCAGCTGTTGCAGAACAACAACTCCCAGCATTTCTGGACAGCCACTGACTGTCCAGGCATGCTGGGAGTTTAGCAACAGCTGGATGCACCCTGTTTGGGAATCACTGGTGTAGAATACCCTTATGTCCACCCCTATGCAATCCCTAATTTAGTCCTCAAATGCGCATGGCTCTCTTTCATTTCGGAGCCCTGTCATATTATAAGGAAACAGTTTAGGGCCACATATGGGGTATTTCCGTACTCGGGAGAAATTGCACTACAAATTATGGGGGCTTATGAAAAGGAAAAGTTGGGGGCTACACCAGCCTGTTAGTGTAAAAAAATAAACATTTTTACACTAACATGCTGGTGTTGCCCCATACTTTTCATTTTCACAAGCAGTAAAAGGAAAAAAAGACCCCGAAAATTTGTAACGCAATTTCTCCTGTGTACAGAAAAACCCCATATGTGGGCGTAAAATGCTCTGCGGGCGCACAACAAGGCTCAGGAGTGAGAGCGCACTATGTACATTTGAGGCCTAAATTGGTGATTTGCACAGGGGTGGCTGATTTTACAGCGATTCTGACATAAACTCAAAAACATAAATACCCACATGTGACCCCATTTTGTAAACTACACCCCTCACGGAACGTGACAAGGGGTATAGTGAGCCTTAACACCCCACAGGTGTTTGATGAATTTTCATTAAATTTGGATGTGAAAATGAAGAAAAAAAATAAATAAAATTTCACTAAAATGCTGGTGTTACCAAAATTTTTCATTTTCACAAGGGAAAATAGGAAAAAAGCCCCCCAAAATTTGTAACCCCATTTCTTCTGAGTAAGAAAATACCCCATATGTGGATGTAAAGTGCTCTGCGGGCTAACTACAATGCTCAGAAGAGGAGCGCCATTGGGATTTTGAAGAGAACATTTGTCGGGATTGAAGGCCACATGTGTTTACAAAGCCCCCATAGTGCCAGAACAATGGATCCCCCCCCACATGTGACCCCATTTTGGAAAATTCACCCTTCAGGTAATGTAATAAGGGGTACAATGAGCATTTACACCCCACAGGTGTCTGACAGATTTTTGGAACAGTGGTCCGTGAAAATGAAAAATTTAATTTTTCATTTGCACAGCCCACTGTTCCAAAGATCTGTCAAACGCCAGTGGGGTGTAAATACTCATTGCACCCCTTATTAAATTCTGTGAGGGGTGTAGTTTCCAAAATGGGGTCACATGTGGGGGGTCCACTGTTCTGGCACCACGGGGGGCTTTGTAAATGCACATGGCCCCTGACTACCATTCCAAATGAATTCTCTTTCCAAAAGCTCAATGGCGCTCCTCCTCTTCTTAGCATTGTAGTTCGCCAGCAGAGCACTTAACATCCACACATGGGTATTTCCAAGAAATGGTGTTATAGATTTTTGGGGTCATTTTCTTCTATTACCCCTTGTAAAAATGTAAAATTTAGGGAAAAAACTGCATTTTAGTAAAAAAAAACATGTTCTTTTCATTTACACATCCGATTTTAATGAAAAGTCGTCAAACACCTGTGGGGCGTTAAGGCTAACTGGACCCCTTGTTACGTGCCTTGAGGGGTGTAGTTTGCAAAATTGTATGCCATGTGGGGTTTTCTGCTGTTCTGGCACCATAGGGGCTTTCTAAATGTGACATGCCCCCCAAAAACCATTTCAGCAAAATTCACTCTCCAAAATCCCATTGTTGCTCCTTCCCTTCTGAGCCCTCTAATGTGCCCGCCGAACACTTGACATACACATATGAGGTTTTTCCTTACTCGAGAGAAATTGGATTACAAATTTTGGGGGGCTTTTTCTCCTATTACCACTTGTAAAAATTCAAAAACTGGGTCTACAAGAACATGCGAGTGTAAAAAATGAAGATTTTGAATTTTCTCCTTCACTTTGCTGCTATTACTGTGAAACACCTAAAGGGTTAACACACTTACTGAATGTCATTTTGGATACTTTGAGGGGTGCAGTTTTTATAATTGGGTCATTTGTGGGGTATTTCTAATATGAAGGCCCTTTAAATCCACCTCAAAACTGAACTGGTCCCTGAAAAATTTCGATTTTGAAAATTTTGTAAAAAATTGGAAAATTGCTGCTGAACTTTGAAGCCCTCTGATGTCTTCCAAAAGTAAAAACATGTCAATTTTATTATGCAAATATAAAGTAGACATATTTTATATTTGAATCAATATATAATTTATTTGGAATGTCTATTTTCCTTACAAGCAGAGAGCTTCAAAGTTAGAAAAATGCAACATTTTAAAATTTTTCATAAAATGATGCAAGTATCGACAAAAATTTACCATTACCAAAAAATAGAATATGTCACGAAAAAACTATCTCGGAATCAAATTTATAAGTAAAAGCATTCCAGAGTTATTAATTCTTAAAGTGACAGTGGTCAGATTTGCAATGCTCCCGTCCTTAGGGTCATAATGGGCTCCGTCCCCAAGGGGTTAAGAACCAGGGAGCGAGGTTGTACCTGTACTTCCTTGGTCCCTAAGTGGTTAAAGGGGTACTCTGGTGGAAAACATTTTTTTTCTTCAAATCAACTGGTGCCAGAAAGTTAAATAGATTTGTAAATTACTTCTATTAAAAAAATCTTAATGCTTCCAGTACTTATCAGCTGCTGCATACTACAGAGGAAGTTGAGTAGTTCTTTTCAGTCTGACCACAGTGCTCTCTGCTGACACCTCTGTACATGTCGGGAACTGTCAGGAGCAGGAGAGGTTTTCTATGGGGATTTGCTCCTACTCTGGACAGTCCATACAGCAGCTAATAAGTACTGGATGGATTAAGAATTTTTAACAGAAGTCATTTACAAATCTGTTTAACTTTCTGTCGCCAGTTGATATGAAAAAAATAAATAAAAAATAGTTTTCCACCAGAGTACCCCTTTATTCTTGCCCCACAGAAAGAAGTCACAGATCTGGCAATTGTGGAGGCCAGTGCAAAATGTTCTGTTAGATTTTCATTCAGGTTTCGGCAAATCCCGGTGATCATCCTGCTATGTTTGGCAGATATTCCTCTATCTGTGTCTTATAAGCCATTCCTTTAACTTGACCAGGTAGAAGCAACAAGTGACAGTATTTCCAACAAAAAGAAGAGCCTGGTCGCTGTCAGATACAAAATCTTCTTACGCTGTACTTAGTCCAATAAGTGAGGATAGGACTAGCACTCCTCTGTGCTCACTCCTGTCCTGTATATCAGACTGAATCATAAAAACAGAGAGAAGGGGGTTACAGAGCAGCCTGCAGTGATTGGATATAGAGACTCAGCACAGCACAGCAGACTCAGGGAGGAAGATGAGTCATGCAGAGTGAGGGCAAGAGATGAACACGTCCCTTCCAGAACACAGGATGAAAAACCAAGGGAGCATTTCCAAGGGAACATTCCTAAGGGAAATCTATGTGCTACACACATGAAATGATAAGTACATGATCAGGATTAGTAACATATAAAGTTTTTTTCTTTTTTTGTGGGATATGACAGGTACTCTTTAACCACAGGCCTTTACTTTTGCACCCTCCATTTTGAATCACCCTGTATATTGAACCTCTAAAAATCCACAAGTTTTACAATTTGCGCTGTATGTCATGGAAACACAGTTGAATCTACAAGTGGATGACTCTTCCCAAATCCCATCCACATGTTTTCTGCATTTAGCTATGAATGGGATCTGCTCAACTCTGCAGGTAAAAATGGAAACACTTCTGTCTGTTTGGACCCAGTCTACAATAATAACATGTTTTCACTGGCAATCAGTCCTATTTAGGTGAAGAAAAAAAAAAATCAAGAATAATATATATATATATATATATATATATATATATATATATATATACATACATATATTTATTTATTTTTGCGGACCCAATACAGTTGATTTTAATGAACCACGACCAATGCACTTCACTTGTAAATCTACAACTTGTATAACACAGTAGGAGATGTAGTTATCTAGGGCAATACAGTGATCCCTCAAGTTACAATATTAATTGGTTCTGGGATGACCATTGTATGTTGAAACCATTGTATGTTGAGACCATAACTCTATGGAAACCTGGTAATTGGTTCTGAAGCCCCAAAATGTCATCCAAAAATAGGAAAAAGCGAGGATTAAAGAAAAATAAGTAGATAACTAATACAGATAAAGCAAGACCTTACATATAAAAGTAAGAAAGATCTGCTGGAAGGTGTAATCACTGTCTATGTCAGTGTTTCCCAAGCAGGGAGCCTCCATCTGTTGCAAAACTACAACTCCCAGCTGTCCGGGCATGCCGGGAGTTGTAGTTTTGCAACAGCTGGGGGCACCCTGCTTGGGAAACACTGGTCTATGTAGAGGACAGGAGCTTCTTCAGGGTCCTGTACAGTACATTCTGTGGGGGGTATGTATGAAGGATTTTATCCTGTTTTTTGTCTCAAATTTCCTTCTATGTCACTTTTTGCGACAAACAATGGCGCCAAATGGTTTAGACCAAAATCACTGATTTCACTTTGTTAGTCGTGATTTCAGTTACAATCATTCTTTGGTCTGGAATTCATTAATTGCAACTTTTCGATTTGGCACAAGTTTAGGTGCAAATAACTTCATTTAGGCGCAAATCTACACCATGAAAAAAAGTGACAGAGAAAATAGCTACAACAATAGAATGTCCCAAAGTCAGATTTACTGCCTGGAATTCTGGGGTCTGCGCCTTTTGTAGGGCTACATTTGTGCCAAAATTACAAACTTGCATACGACAATTGATAATTTTGGCGCAAATATGCTCCATTTGACGCAAAAAACACATAAAATCACACATTGCTACACCATTATTGATACATGTCCCCCAGTGTCCTAAAAAAGTAACATGGAGTCTCCCTCACCTGGTGTCCAAAGGAGCAGCTAACCCTGGCACAGGTAAAGTGTACAGAACATGTAATACCTCCCTGCACTGTAGGGGGCGCTACCAGACACCAGTCAGTGCATACACTTCAGTAATACAGGTAGGTGTTTTACCAGTGAATGCCCATTCTGATTGGTCGGTTCTTCCAGCCATTGACAGGTATCACAGATCTGGACTGTCTGTACATTGTATGTTGAGTCTGGTTTCAACTTACAATGGTCCAGAAAAGACCGTTGTATGTTGAAACTATGTTATGTTGAGGCCATTGTAAGTTGAGGGATCACTGTACAAAAATGGAGCTGTTGCCTGTCGCAGACAGGTTTGTAGCAGCCTGGATTTGCTGCCATACAGGATTTGTTGGGTGTTACATGTGTGGAGACATTGGGGAGATCTATCAAAACCTGTGCAGAGGAAGAGGGGACCAGTTGCCAATAGCAACCAATCAGATCGCTTCTTTCATTTTTAAAAAGGCCTCTGCAAAAGGGCAACTAGTTAACTTTCCAGGATGCACACGTTTTGATAAATCTCCCCAATTCTTCCTTGAAAGGGCCTATGTACTTTATTCAATTCAGGGGATACAGAGGTCCAATATGGCCATGTGGACACAGTCACTTGAGCTGGTATTGGAACTTTATTGGAGTCTATAGGAAAGTTTGAAACACCAGATACACATGGCCATTTTTCACTAGCTCAGAGCTAGATTTTTCAAAATCACAGCAGAAAACACCACAAAAACTTCAAGTGTACCCGTCAGATCACTCAAAAAAACAAAACTGTTATATGTTGCTCAGTATCTCATCCTGATCATGTACATGTATTTTTCTATGTGTCTATGACCTACATTTCTCTCAGAATTAGCTTTATTTCTGAAATACCTTAATTCTATCCACCAGAAGCAGGGGGGCGGGTACTCACTGTGATAGCCACTCCCCCTCCTCCCCCTCATCAGTCCAGTGCTTCCCAACCAGGGTGCCTCCAGCTGTTGCAAAACTAAAACTCCCAGCATGCCTGCACAGACAAATGATGTGTGGGCATGCTGGGAGCTGTAGTTTTGCAACAGCTGGGGTAGTCCCCTTTATTACACACACACACACACACACACACACACACACACACACACACACACACAGGCTTCATATATTCTTACACATACACATTAGATAGACACACTGATATACACACATTCACATATATCCACACACACACACACACATACAGAGACTTTTTCGTCTGCACACACACACACACACACACACACACACACATACAGATACTTTTTCGTCTGCAATGCATGTTTCTGCCTCTCTCATTGATGTCTGCTGTGTGAGATCCCGGCAGCAGTCTTCCTGCCCCTCCCCTTCTCTTCACATGAGTCTCTGCAGTGTGTACAGCCCCTCCCCCTCCCCTTCTCTTCACATGAGTCTCTGCAGTGTGTACAGCCCCTCCCCCCTCCAAAACGTCCCAAAGTCCAGGACGAAGCAGAGATCACAGAAGCACTGAATGCATTCCAGAAGGCAGAGGGGGCATTTCTTTGACTGGATTTTTCAGTATGAAATACTGAAAATTTTCTAATGAAAGCAATTGCAAATCCTATTGGGTTTGCATGCTTTACAACATATCAAAAGTATTTTTTATATCTGACAGTGCCTATTTCAGGTTGGGAGTGAAAAATGAGCGGCAGTTTTTTGTGGTGTTTTTTTTTCTGCCCCAAAAAGGCCTTAACAAAAGTTGTGTAGAATCCCAGCCTTTAAAATTGCCAAAGGCCAAAAAAGGCTAAAAAATATCTGAAATTTCAAGGCTTAAAAATATCTGAAATTTCATGGCTTTTTTTTGCCTGTAAAAATCACTATTTTTAGGCTCAAAATAATCCTCAAAAAATGGTATTTGAAGATTGCCAAAGGATGAAATTTTGAAGCAACTCATTCTAAAAAAGAAAACACAGGAACACCACAATATACTGTATGTGCTGCTGTATGTGTCCCCTTACAAGAAATACTGATGGAACATTATTTTTGTCATATTTGCAATTTTAATATGATAAAAGAAAATGTAGGACTTTTGCGCAGTGACATCAGGTCAGCAATAGAAATAAGACAAAATATAGAACCATTTGCATTTGTTTTCTCTGTCATCTACAACAGGAAATTCCACAATGAAATGGAAAATATAATCCAGTGGAATAATGAGCTCTAAGAAGAGAGAAGTATTTTTCATGCTGCATTATATGTGTGAAAGCGGAGATCTCTCTGTGACCCATCTATCCTGAACCATGGCCACTTTCTTCATCTTGTTTTATTGGGAGTCAAGCTGAGTAACTTTGTGTCATTGTGTGAGGACAACTCTTATATCGGCTCGTGATAATTTTATTCTCAGCTTGAGTCTTTTGCTTTTTTTTTGCTGGCTGATGACAATATTGAGGCCCCCCGTGAGGAGAGCCTGGGAAAAATGAAATGGCATTTATCTTAGATTTATTGAAGTGAAGATCTGTGAAGGATAAGAAGAATGGTGGTAAGTAACCTTGTAAATGTTAGGTTAGTGGCAGAAAATTAAGGGGGTAGGTGTCAAGTGCTGATATGAGTGATAGACATGATCTCTAGAATATTTGCTGAGAGACAGTAAAAACCTGACCTCAAGTAAATCCCTGGAAAGATTGCTTAGTTTGTAGAGTCAGAGCAAGGAGTGAATAGAGTGAGATCATACTAGAAATTTTGCCTTAACCCCTTAAGGACCCGGGGTTTTTCCGTTTTTTCATTTTCGTTTTTTCCTCCTTACCTTTAAAAAATCATAACTCTTTCAATTTACACCTAAAAATCTATATGATCGCTTATTTTTTGCGCCACCAATTCTAATTTGTAATAACACAGTTATTTTACCCAAAAATCTACAGAGAAACGGAAAAAAAAATCATTGTGACACAAAATTGAAAAGAAAAAAAAGCCATTTTGTAACTTTTGGGGGCTTCTGTTTCTACACAGTAAATTTTTCGGTAAAAATGGCACCTTCTTTTTATTCTGTAGGTTCATACTATTAAAATGATACCCTACTTATATAGGTTTGATTTCGTCGTACTTCTGGAAAAAAATCATAACTACATGCAGGAAAATTTATATGTTTAAAATTTAGATATAGCGCAAGAAATTATTATTGGGGTCCACGCATTCCCCAGGTTATAAGGAGCATCCAGCATCAAATTCAGAAAAATATGAGCAATTTCATATACCACAAGATCCAACATCCTTTAACGAGGATCTATTGGAGGGCAAGTCTGGTGCCAGCAGCCGCGGTAATTCCAGCTCCAATAGCGTATATTAAAGTTGCTGCAGTTAAAAGCTCCTAGTTGGATCTTGTGGTATATGAAATTGCTCACCCTGTGGTGTTACTCTTATGCGCACCCTAGGTGAAAGGTCAGACTGGGCTGGCTGGGCCCTGCAGAGCCCAAGGACTGACCAGTATTTATTTAGACCGTATCATTATACATCACTTGTCTTCTAGTATTTTATTAACTTTAACTAATTAAAAGTTAAGTTTTATTGCACATCCTGAGCTTGGCTTTCGCTCATATTTCTCTCTTTCTATGTTTAAAATTGTCATCTTCTGACCCCATATAATTTTTTATTTTTCTGCTTATGGGGCAGTACGAGGGCTCATTTTTTGCGCCATGATCTAAAGTTTTTAGTGGTACCATTTATGTATTGATAGGACTTATTGATTGCTTTTTATTCATTTTTTCATAATGTAAAAAGTGACCAAAAATACACTATTTTGGACTTGGGAATTTTTTGCGCGTACGCCATTGGCTGTGCAGATTAATTAATGATATATTTTTATAATTCGGACATTTCCGCCCGCACGCAGTGATACCACATATGTTTACTTTTATTTTTATTTACACTGCTTTTTTTTTTTTTTAATGGTTTTCCCATTTGATTCAAACTTTTATTAGGGAAGGGGTTAGATGATCTTTATTCACTTTTTTTTTCACTTTTTTTCACTTTTTTTTTTTTGCAATGTTATAGCTCCCATAGGGACCTATAACACTGCACACACTGATCTTTTACATTGATCAATGGTTTCTCATAGGAAACCAGGAGGCAAGGTAAGGGACCCTTCCTGCTGTCTCACAGCTGTTCGGGATGCCGCGATTTCGCCGCGGCGAACCCGAACAGCCCCCTGAGCTAACTGCCAACAAATTACTTTCACTTTAGTCGCGGCGTTCAACTTTGAACGCCGCATCAAAAGGGTTAATAGCGTGCGGCACCGCGATCAGTGCCACGCACTATTAGCCACGGGTCCCGACCCGCCGTGGCCCCGCGTTATAGAACGGGAGCGGACTCATGACGTACCGGTACGTCATGGGTCCTTAATGGTGTTAAGTGTTACTTTAAAAGTGGACCAGGTAGGCAGAGTAAAAAGAGCAACCTGTTTCACGCACCCTATGCATATGTTCAGACAATGGATTTTTTAGTTGCAGATCTGCTGTAGAAAGCTGAGACCCCCTTCGGATCTCTGCCATAGATTTTAAAATGAAATACAGATGCAGATTATCCCAATCCAATGTGGCTTATCTGCACCCAGGATACACTGACTTTAAAGCTTACCTGTCAGATCCCACTTATTGACGCATGGACAGCCGCTCTACCTGGACGCCAAGGGACCAGGACTCACTCACCCCTCCCGATTCCTCCATCCTATCATTTCCATAGCTCTGGGAGTACATCATTTGGACATTATCCTCCCTCCCAAGCTCCCCTCTTGGATTGTATCACGCACCTGTGGGATCCCGCCATGAGACCTTGTTGCTCCCGAATGACGATCATCCTCCACATCTAACCTTGTCAACCGGGCATACCTATGCAAAAGACCTATTCTACTTATTCTATGTCAGAGTGGAGACTCCTCTCATCACATAAACAGGTGTCATCAAGCACCTGGACTTAAGATTGCCACCTGTATGCAGCTGTCCAGATCAGTGTGTGCCTTTCAAAATATCATCATATAAGTATATCTACTGTACATTTCTTCATTTACATGTGATGATGCATTGTTACCTTATGTGTGGTCTCTCATGACCCTATATTTACAGTATTCTCTAACTATAATCCCTGATGAGCTATCTATAGCTACACGGATTAGCGAAACGCGTTGGATTAATGCTATCCCCGTCAAATGCATACTTATACCTCTAATTATGCAACACATATAACTGTGGGTCTGTAAAGTGAATACTACTATCTACCCCTGGATACAACCGTCGGGTCTAGATATTGTACTGTATTTTACCACATGTATGTCTATTCTTGTATAGTACACTGTCCAATGGATCATATGGGCTAATGGCCATGCTCGACTGCCCCTTGGCGAAACAGTACTACTGTTTGATTGTCCCCTATGTAGCCTAGGGTCACTAGGAGGTTCCAATGTGGGCCCAGGTTATAAGGACAGGGGATCTGCAGTATCGCTAGGCAGGGCCATTAGATAGGGACATACCAGTCTTCCCCTGTTCATCCATGATCCCATTTATACTATCTTTCTATGTAAATGTAAATACTACTGGCCCGTACCAGTTGCTACACGAATTTAATGTTGTACTTTAATAAATATATTTGCATATGAAATATGTTGTTCTTGATTTCTGTCAGATCCCACAAATTTTTTTTTACTCAGTACCTATTCCTAACCAAGCTCATCTAATTTTTATGCCTCTATCACCTATATTTATCATTTTCATCTTTTCATTAGCTCACAGTGTTAGAAATCCTCTTGGGCGAAGGGTGTGTGTCCTTCCCTTGTGTTGGTGGAAGGTGATTGGTGTGTGTCTGCTCATGCAGCCTTGTCCATGAGTCATCTCTTGTCCATGACTCATGGACAAGCCTGACGCTGCTGCAGGACTAGTTAGTGTCCCAGTAGGTATGGGGACCCCTAGTGGTGGGATTTTCAGGGGCCATTTTCTTTATTAAATGTAAAAAAAATGTAAGCAACCAAATTACAAAAGGTCTTTAATTTTAACCCCTTAAGAATGCAGGACGTAAATGTACGTCCTGGTGCGGTGGTACTTAACGCACCAGGACGTACATTTACGTCCTGTGCATAACCGCGGGCATCGGAGCGATGCCCGTGTCATGCGCGACTGATCCCGGCTGCTGATCGCAGCCAGGGACCCGCCGGCAATGGCCGACGCCCGCGATCTCGAGGGCGTCCGCCATTAACCCCTCAGGTGCCGGGATCAATACAGATCCCGGCATCTGCGGCAGTGCGCGATTTAAATGAACGATCGGATCCCCCGCAGCGCTGCTGCGGGAATCTGATCATTCAGAACGCCGCACGGAGGTCCCCTCACCTTCCTCCTTCCGGCTCCCGGCGTCTTCTGCTCTGGTCTGAGATCGAGCAGACCAGAACAGAAGATAGCCGATAACACTGATCTGTTCTATGTCCTATACATAGAACAGATCAGTATTAGCAATCATGGTATTGCTATGAATAGTCCCCTATGGGGACTATTCAAGTGTTAAAAAAAAAAATTTAAAAGTAAAAGTAAAAAAAAAGTGAAAAATCCCCTCCCCCAATAAAAAAGTAAAACGTCCGTTTTTTCCTATTTTACCCCCAAAAAGCGTAAAAAATTAATTTTATAGACATATTTGGTATCGCCACGTGCGTAAATGTCCGAACTATTAAAATAAAATGTTAATGATCCCGTACGGTGAACAGCGTGAACATAAAAAAAAAAAAAAAGTCCAAAATTGCTACTTTTTTTAATACATTTTATAAAATTTTTTTTTTTTTAAATGTATTAAATGTTTTTTATATGCAAATGTAGTATCAAAAAAAGTACAGATCATGGCGCAAAAAATGAGCCCTCATACCACCGCTTATAAGGAAAAATAAAAAAGTTAGAGGTCATCAAAATAAAGGGATTATAAACGTATTAATTTGGTTAAAAAGTTTGTGATTTTTTTTAAGCACAACAATAATATAAAAGTATGTAATAATGGGTATCATTTTAATCGTATTGACCCTCAGAATAAAGAACACACGTCATTTTTACCGTAAATTGTACGGCGTGGAAACGAAACATTCCAAAATTAGCATAATTGCGTTTTTCTTTTTAATTTCCCCACAAAAATAGTGTTTTTTGGTTGCGCCATACATTTTATGATATAATTAGTTATGTAATTACAAAGGACTACTGGTCGCGCAAAAAACAAGCCCTCATACTAGTCTGGCGATGAAAATATAAAAGAGTTATGATTTTTAGAAGGCGAGGAGGAAAAAATGAAAACGTAAAAATTTAATTGTCTGAGTCCTTAAAGGGTACCTCTCATCAAAAAAACTTTTGATATATTATAGATTAATGTATGCAGAATAACTTTACAATTGCATGTTATTAAAAAATATGCTTCTTTCTATTTCATTTTCCACTTTGAAGAAATGACCACTAGGGGTCTCCCTACCAGTCCTGACAGCAAGCATTTCAGACTCATGCTGGAGTCCTAAACACTACGAGCTGCCAGTCTGCTTTGTTCACAAAGGAGAACACTCAGAGCTGCCAGCCTGCTTTGTTCACAGCCTGTTTGACTGTGAACAAAGCAGGCTGGCAGCTCTGAGTGTTTAGGACTCCAGCATGAGTCAGAAATGCTTGCTGACAGGACTGATCGGGAAAAATACAATAGAAATAAGCATATTTTTCATTAACATGCTATTGGAAAGTTATTCAACATTCATTAATCTAAAATATATCAAAAGTTTATTTGATGAGAGGTACCCTTTAAGGCCAAAATGGGCTGAGTCCTTAAGGGGTTAATCAGTAACAACATATAAAAAGTCTTTGGATCTGACAGTGCCCATTTAAAGCTTTGTCTGAATGAAACAGAAATGCATGCACTACAAAGTTGATTTCTATTGTAAAGTAGTGGAATTTCATTTTTGGATGAATTTCATGTAGATTCCACCATAGAATCCTTTTAAGAGGACACCAACATTTAAATGACATGTTGGGAATCTAATCTTTTGGGTTAAGATTTGGTCCTCTAGACTTGGGGGCCTATTCATGGATTATAAGGTTCTTATGTAGTATCTAACCCCTGGTACTATGATGGGGAAAAAAAATTCAAATCAACTAGGGCCAGAAAG
This sequence comes from Hyla sarda, assembly GCF_029499605.1. Lineage (NCBI taxonomy): Eukaryota > Metazoa > Chordata > Amphibia > Anura > Hylidae > Hyla > Hyla sarda. Next base: position 67,486,872 of record NC_079194.1, on the reverse strand, counting down.
TTGAACCGATTTGTAAATTACTTATCCTTCTAGTACTTATCAGCTGTAATCATCATATGTATGCTCCAGAGGAAGTTGTGTAGTTTTTTTTATTCTGACCACAGTGCTCTCTGCTGCCACCTCAGTCCATGTCAAGAACTGTCCAAAGCACTATAGTAGCCATACGTCTTATGCCACCCCTCCTATTTGTCTTCCTGATTAGAGACTTGAATGTTTGACTGCTAACCTTCATCTAGAGATGTAACATTTCTGGTAATGTTGAAGCCATGGAAATAAAACAGGGTTTTCTCCTGTGTTTTTCAGGGGAAAAAAATGGAAATTAAAAAAAATAAAAATGCAGAGTGGAGTAAATGTTGATCTCACATTTTACTGAGAGGAGAATAAGATGAAACAATTTACAAGTCGCCAGCCTCATGGGGAAACATTATCTGTGGTGGGGGAGAACATTATCTGTGATGGGGGAGAACATTATCTGTGATGGGGGAAAATATTATCTGTGGTGGGGGAAAATATTATCTGTGGTGGGGGAAAACATTATCTGTGGTGGGGGAAAACATTATCTGTGATGGGGAAGAACATTATCTGTGATGGGGGAGAACATTATCTGTGGTGAGGGAAAATATTAATAGAAATGTCCAGTAAGGCCGATCTGAGAGGACAGAAACAATACTTTACCTAAAATGTGTTACTTCCTGTCCTACTGTATCTTACCTTGTCCCTTTGTAATGGAATATTTTTTTATGCAACTTGGTATGCTGGACAGTAATAGAAAAGCATTTAAAGATGGGTATCACTTTAATTGTCCTACAGAATAAATATGTCATGTCAGTTTTACTGACTGCATAAAAACAAAACCACCAAAAGTTGCAAAATTGCATTTGTTTTTTAATTTCCTCAGTAAGAAAAAATCATTTATTTTGCTTCGTTGTATATTTTATAATAAAATAAAAGGTGTAATTGCGAAGTACAATTGGTCCTGCAAAAAGAAAATATTTATGTCATTTCAAAGGGTGAGAAGGAAAAAACTAAAATATAAAAATGAAAATTTATCGTGTCCACATGGCCAAAATGGGCTGCGTCCTTAAAGGGGTACTCTGCCCCTAGAAATCTTATCCCCTATGCAAAGGATGGGGGATAAGATGTCATATCGCCGGGGACCCGCTGCTGGGGATCCCCAGGATCTGGGCTGCGGCACCCTGCTATCATTACTGCACAGAGCAGAATTGCTCCGTGCGTAATGATGGACAATAGAGGGGCCGGAGCATCGTTACGTCACGGTTCTACCCCTCATGAAGTAACGGCCTGTCCCTCAATACAAGTCTATGGGAGGGGGCGTGGCGGCCATCACGCCGCCTCCCATAGACTTGCATTAAGGGGCGGACCGTGACATCTGTGCAGTAATTATAGCTGGGTGCCGCAGCTGAGATCCCGGGGGTCCCCAGCAGCGGGACCCCGGCGATCTGACATCTTATCCCCTTTCCTTTGGATAGGGGATAAGATGTCTAGGGGTGGAATACCCCTTTAAGAGGTTAGAGCAAAGGATTTTTTTAAGTAATGCATAGACAGATTTCTGTTGGTAAAAATAATGCGCTTTGTGACTCATAAACTTAAAGAGGTACTCCAGGGAAGTATATGTATAAAAAAGCTCCAAAGCCATCACACTTCCTGAAAACGTTCCCTGTTAACCATCCAGCCTGATGTGCATGGTTCCTGTGGCCCCTGCTGTCTTCTCTTGATACTTTATATTCTTTGCAATCCTCTTCTTGCCTACATCTCTGAGCAATAAATGTAGCTCTCTTCACTCTTCTCTGAGGGCAGCCCCCACCCTTTTGCTTTGAGCAGCAGAGAGAGGTTCAGTGCCTGATTGGTGAGGCTGCACAGACCTCCCAGCTTTCAGCACTAAGGAGAGCATGGCTCATCAGTGCAGGGCAGAAACCACACGGTCTGTGTCTCTCAGGAGGATGGGGGCTGCTTTCAGAGAGGAATTTGACAGGGACAGAGTGGATGGCTAAATGATGTCATGTAAGTGACAACCAAAGATGGGAAACTGCTCTATATAGCTAATTAATGATATTTAGTCAGTAAAATTGGTTGATATGAGCGAAAGGATGGGCTATGGGTTTAGTTCCCTGGAGTTTCTCTTTAACGGGTTAAAGCAAAGACTTCTGTTGGTAAAAATAATGCACTTTGTGACTCATATACTCAACCTAACCAAACCAATGTATGACTGGTCTGACAGCCCAGAAGAGTGTAGAAAATGCATGACGCAGGTGCTCACTCCCTTTGCTACTTCCTATCTACGCTAAAATGGACAGACATACTTTTTTAAGTGTGACCAACTGGAAATAAAAGTTTAAAATTGTACTTACAAGTTACACATAGCCTCCCAGTAAGTCAGGAGGTGACATGAAGATTAACAGAATGTTCCTGCTAGTAAGCTAATGGGTGCTAGCAACAAGAGCACAGGCTAATCTCCCATGTCATCCCTTTTCCTGTGCTCTGTTCCGTTCACCTGCTGTTGAATGAAGTAGACATTTTCGTCAAACAAACCTTGCTTATCCATCCATAGCCGCTTTACTTTTAGAGTGTCCTCTTTTATGTAGTGAATTCCTTGCTATGTAAATTTCCCACATACAGTAGCTGTATTCATTAAACTGCTATTCTCCCTTTAAATGGAACGGGAGATCCACTTTTCTATAATGTCATCCATATAAGTCATACTGGTAAAACATGAAAAAGGAGATAAACTAATACCAGACAACAAATTTATATTATACAGAAGGAGTACCGTATTTTTCGCCCTATAGGACGCACCGGCGTATAAGACGCACCCAATTTATAGGTGCAAAATCTAAAAAAATAAAGATTTTGAACCCAATAGTGGTCTTCAACCCGCGGACCTCCAGATGTTGCAAAACTACAACTCCCAGCATGCCCGGACAGCGGTTGGCTGTTTAGTCTTGAGAAGAGACGTTTAAGGGGGGATATGATAAACGTATATAAGTATATAAATGGCCCATACAAAAAATATGGAGAAAAACTGTTCCAGGTTAAACCCCCCAAAGGATGAGGGGGCACTCCCTCCGTCTGGAGAAGAAAAGGTTTAGTCTAAAGGGGCGACACGCCTTCTTTACCGTGAGGACTGTGAATTTATGGAACGGTCTACCTCAGGAACTGGTCACAGCAGGAACAATTAACAGCGTTAAAACAGGGTTAGATACATTCCTGGAACAAAATAACATTAATGCTTATGCAGAATTGTAAAACTACATCCCTTTCCCTTATCCCCTTACACCCTTCCCTTCAATTCCCTGGTTGGACTTGATGGACGTATGTCTTTTTTCAACCATACTAACTATGTAACTAACTATGTAACTATGTAACATCCGTCGCCACCATCACGTCGTTACGCACGCCGACGCACGTACGCGACGATGTGATGACGAGGAAGGAGAGCGCCGGCCATTCAGGGGATCCCTGAACGGAGAAGACACCGAGGAGGCAGGTAAGGTCCCTCCCGGTGTCCTGTAAGCACCAACCCGGCTATTCATTTGGGCTGTTCGCGACCGACGCGGTGAAATCGCGTCGGACCCGAACAGCCCGACTGAACAGCCGGGTTAATGTCACTTTCCCTTCAAACGCGGCGGTCAGCTTTGATTGCCGCGTCTGAAGGGTTAATACAGGGCATCACCGCGATCGGTGATGTCCTGTATCAGTCGCGGGTCCCGGCCGTTGATGGCAGCAGGGACCGCCGCGATAGGGGTGTATTCGCCGTATAAGACGCACCGACTTTTTTCCCCCAGTTTTGGGGAAGAAAAAGTGCGTCTTATACGGCGAATAATACGGTACTTTGATTCAAAAATCAGAAACAAAAGACAGACAGAGCTCCGAAGTGTGATAACGTTGTTACACGGGGTGCAACTAATACAAGTGGTGCTTACCAAATCAAGTTACACTCCACCAAGTGTAACAATGGAAAAGGGCAGTGAAGTTAGGTGCCTGCAGCCACTCCACGTCCGAATAGAAACAAGCAACAGAAATGACCTCCAACGGTTCGATGGGATTCAAGGCGCTGGACACACAATTGAGGGAGCTCAGGTTTATTCACCCATGATGCAACGCGTTTCACAGTAAGACTGCTTTATCAGGACACCAGGCAACTAGTTTTCCAACCAGTGTGTCTCCAACTGTTGCACGACTACAACTCCCACCATTCCCAGACGCTTCCATCGAAATATATAGTGGACGTGCTGTCTTCAGCACATGCCCCTTTCTGAGAGTCAGCGTCCATTCTGGAGATCTTCCACCCCCCATGTAGACAGGATACTGGGGAAGCCCTTTAATGGAGCCTCTGGGTGTTTTCAGAAAGCCTAAGAAATCAACTCAATCACATTCTATTTATATACCGTATTTTTCGCCGTATAAGACGCACTTTTTCTTCCCCAAAACTGGGGGGAAAAAGTCAGTGCGTCTTTTACGGCGAATACTTCCCTATTGCGGCGGTCCCTGCGGCCATCAACTGCCGGGACCCGCGGCTAATACAGGACATCACCGATCGCGGTGATGCCCTGTATTAACCCTTCAGATGCGGCGATCAAAGCTGACCGCCGCGTCTGAAGGGAAAGTGACACTAACCCGGCTGTTCAGTTGGGCTGTTCGGGACCGCCGCGATTTCACCGCGGCGGTCCCGAACAGCCCGACTGAATAGCCGGGTTAGTGCTTACAGGACACCGGGGGGGACCTTACCTGCCTCCTCGGTGTCTTCTCCATTCAGGGATCCCCTGTATGCCGGCGCTCTCCTTCCTCGTCATCACGTTGTCGTGTGAGGATACGTTGAGCGAGGATACCCGGCCGGCAGCAGAGACGTTCCGGAGCGACGGGGACACGGCGACAGCGATGGAGCGACATCCAGGGCAGCGGTGACGGGTCCGGAGCGGCGGGGACACGTGAGCATTACCTCCTCCTGCAGTGGTCTTCAATCTGCGGACCTCCAGATGTTGCAAAACTACAACTCCCAGCATGCCCGGACAGCCAACGGCTGTCCGGGCATGCTGGGAGTTGTAGTTTTGCAACATCTGGAGGTCCGCAGGTTGAAGAACACTATTGGGTTCAAAATCTTTATTTTTTTTAGATTTTGCCCCTAAAAATTGGGTGCGTCTTATACGCCGGTGCGTCCTATAGGGCGAAAAATACGGTAACAAACCAAGCAAAGGTTAGTATAGGTCAGTGTTTCCCAACCAGGGTGCCTCCTAAAACTACAACTCCCAGCATGCCCAGACAGCCGTTGGCTGGGAGCTGGGAGCACCTTGGTTGGGAGACACAATGGTAGAATGTGTAAAAACAGGGGTAAAGAGCGTGATCAGAAGATGAGATGCGACATATCAAGGCACATGATTTATACTTTCGCAATAAACTTACTTGAAAAAATACAATAATACACAGTATTTTATTTGCTTACCCTGCTTGAAATTTCTGACAAAAAAAAATCACATGTTCCTTAAAGGGAAACTGACAGCCTCACCCGCCTCACTGACTGTTCACCCACACTAAACCTAATACACTGGGTTATAGAATGGGTGAACAGGAGTAAAACAATGTCTTACTGACATAAATCGGTCCAGTAGTTGCAAAGTTATTGCCCCCTTTTGTTCTATTGCTACAGCGCTTCTGTGCACAATGGAGGCAGCTTGCTGAGCTTCCCTGTCTCCTTTATATGCAGTGCAACCGCCCTCCTAATATGAATATTCAGTTTTCTTCACTCTCATGTCCTAGCGATGTGAGACCCTGCGGTCACGTTATCACTCTGTTATTGTAGCAGAGTGTAAGCCCCACTCCCTCGCTACCCCTGGAAAAGCAGCCAGCGCCTGCATTGTGCTACAATAGCATAGCCCTCACGTGACTGCAGGTTTTCACTCACTAGGACGTGAGAGTAAAAAAATACTAAATATTCATATACAGGGCAGGAGTAGCGCAGCATAGAGAGGAGGCAGGGAAGCTTGGCAAGCTGGCTTCCCATCTCCGATGCGCACAGAAGCGCTTAAGCAATAGATTAATGACAGACCATAACTTTGAAACTACTAGACCGATTCACTATAACCCACAGAACATGTGGTGGCTAGCTTGGGTGATGTGTCTGGAATAAGGTTTGTGGCCCCAGTGTATCGTTAACCTCCACGCTCCAAGGGTAGTAGCTTCCTGGGCTAAGTGCTGGGTTTATAACGATCAAAGATGCATGGTTACGGAAACTACTTAATTTTACTCAGGAACTTGCAAAAGTATACAGGAACAGTTCAACAGTAGTGCAAAGTTCGCTGGTGTTCGCTTCAGGCATCACTGTTACTTCAGGGCACTACATGACTTGTAGCCCTTGCTGACTGACTAGCTGCTTGCTTGCTGAATTATGTTTAGGCTGCTCTAAATTTGATTGTATTGCTTTTAAAAGACTTAGGAGTTGACAGACACTGACTCTGCTCTCCACATAGGAATCTGGAATTAGGCCTTACTGCCAGGGTTTAGATTGTAGACTGATGGATTGGAGTTGCCAGAGGCTTTCTATTTTCTGTAATTCTCTTTGCTAATGGGGTCTATGGGCTCTCTTGTCTCTTCTCCCCACTGCAGACTTCCTCCTGAATTGCTGGACGACCTGGTCGGCGGGATCCTGTGAAGGGTGCTGTCACTCTGAACAGATTAGTGTTTACAACTGTTTTTTCTTAGGCTTGTCCTCATGTGGTGAGGTACAGGTCCACAGCAGAGGTCTAGATGTGACCTCCACTCACTCTACTCTCTCCTCACAACTAACTCCAGACTGACTTTCTCGCCTTGTCTAGCAAGACTTAAGGGAGGCTGGGCAACAGCCCGGATTGGCTGAAGCAAGCAATTGATCCCCTTAGCATCCTCCTGCACATACCAGTTAACCCCTTACAGCACAATAAAGCATAAAAGTGCATTGGCAATTCATTACAGTGTAATACATATAACATTAAAATCTGAGTAGTGGGCCTGGAGCAGACACACTAGGTAACATCCACCTGACAGGTCACCACAAACAGCCGGTCAGTTTCCCTTTAATCAAATAACATCTAAGATAATAGATTTGGTTCAAGCCCAAAAAAGTGGCACAGTTGTTTTGTATTTAATTTCTCTTACACTATTCTTTAACTTTGTGGTAGGAGACTTTTGGAACAACTTAGGCACCAGGTTCCTTGTCATTTTTACATCTGCACCTGCTATAGTTATGCCCCTGTCATTAACATACATGTAGTCTTGGTTTGCTTCGGTCACTGCTAAAAAAAAAAATGCATACTCACCTACCTCTGTGACATCAGCCAGCCCCCACTGGTCACTCTGCTTCCTACTTACAAGACAGATTGTGTCTTTACTGCCAATCACTGGCTTCAGTGGTGTCTCACCTCAGTCAGTAATAGGCTGAGCAAGCTATCACTGCCTATACAAGTCGAGGACTGTATGATATTAGACACAGAAAACCAACACAACACATTAACCCCACAGTCTCTGAATAATTCACATTATGGTCATAGTGCCTTGTGTCCCAAATATTCTAGTTTACAGTATAGCTCCAACTGAACAATATTACACCAAAAGACAGGAGCAATAGCTACTGAAGAATAATCACTTTATTGAAAAACATAATATAAAATATAATATTTAGGGAAAGGGGAAACTTTAAAAACATACAATAAGCAGCACAGCAATACACTACAGATTATCAGGATTGGAATAGTAACCATACAGTTGTAAAAGCAGGGGAGATATGTAAACAGTATATATATTGCACAGCAGTATAACTGGAGTAAAGTGCACTGAGAGCCCAAGGAAAAAATCATATTACTAACCAAGTGGTTTAGAGGCTAGTGCTATATGGCTATACAATAAGTAAGAGCTGAAGTCTAATCAACTCACCCATGTAGTGTGCTGTCACTGCCTGCCCCGAAGTACTTTTCGTCAGACTTAGGACGTGAGATGTCAGCCATCATCTGCACTATTTATATGCTACTGAAATTGGCGTTTAGCACCAAGTGAGACTGGGGTCATGTTCATCGGCGCATGCGTCAGGTGCTGAGACTGCTCCCCATCCTCCTCCCATGCCCCGTCACAGCAACAGCGAGCCACTTCTGTACCTGCGCACTGATCTTTTTGATGCCCGGAGGAAGAGTTGTGCTGGCTGGACCTCCTGGCGTATGCGCAGTACACGAGTCCAGTTTTCTGACGTCAGTACTAAACCTCACTGCTGCCCTCTAGTGTAAAAAGTGCTCAGTGCATAATACTCAAGTGCAAATGGCATAATACACAAATATAAGTGTTTTAATATATACAGGTATGTATGTATGGTCTAGGTCGAATCCAATATCGAAATTAGTTAGAACATTCTGTCTCCCTGGCATATTAGTTTTGTCTCAACATAACCCATGTTATTGTATTATATCAGAACATTATGTGGTAGAGGGTGTGATGCAGGGCAGATGGAATTATCCTAGGGACAGATGGCATTAACACCTTGTATTCGTGATGCCAGGGCATAGTTTATCCTCACCCTTAAGTCCCCTGCTCACTGATACTTCCTGGGTAACAATCACGATTACTCACTGTTACGCCTAGCGCTCCGGGTCCCCGCTCCTCCCCGGAGCGCTCACGGCGTCTCTCTCCCTGCAGCGCCCCGGTCAGTCCCGCTGACCGGGAGCGCTGCACTGTTATGGCCGTCGGGGATGCGATTCGCACAGCGGGATGCGCCCGCTCGCGAGTCGCATCCCAGGTCACTTACCCGTCCCGGTCCCCTGCTGTCATGTGCTGGCGCGCGCGGCTCCGCTCTCTAGGGCGCGCGCGCGCCAGCTCTCTGAGTCTTAAAGGGCCAGTGCACCAATGATTGGTGCCTGGCCCAATTAGCTTAATTGGCTTCCACCTGCTCCCTGGCTATATCTGATCTCCTCCCTTGCACTCCCTTGCCGGATCTTGTTGCCTTGTGCCAGTGAAAGCGTTTAGTGTGTCCAAAGCCTGTGTACCTGAACTTCTGCTATCCATCCTGACTACGAACCTTGCCGCCTGCTCCCGACCTTCTGCTACGTCTGACCTTGCCTCTGCCTAGTCCTTCTGTCCCACGCCTTCTCAGCAGTCAGCGAGGTTGAGCCGTTGCTAGTGGATACGACCTGGTTGCTACTGCCGCAGCAAGACCATCCCGCTTTGCGGCGGGCTCTGGCGAAAACCAGTAGCCTCTTAGAACCGGTCCACTAGCACGGTCCACGCCAATCCCTCGCTGACACAGCGGATCCACAACCCGTAGCCGAATCGTGACACTCACATGACAACTGAAGATCACATGGGAACATTTCTTAAAGTTATAATACTTCTTTACACACTTTACAGCATAATAAATGGCAAACATATGTACATGAGGGGATGGGTGTAAGGGGGCCCAGGGGACACTGCGGGGAGGCTACCTGACAGGGCAGCAAGGGTACGGGGTAACAAATCCTGTACTGGGCCACCACAAACTCCCCCTCTTAAGCACAGCCGTCCTTGGTACCCAGTCCTGGAGGGCGGATGACTAAAAGTGGCCACTGGGGCCTAGACTGACAGTTCCTGGGGCATTATTATCGAATGTCCTTCACAGGTCTGAATAAAAAGAACTGAGACGAGTCCATGTAGCATTTTTGTGAAAACATCCATACATGTTCCTTTGGAATACATTTAGAATCATGTGGGAATTTATAAACCTTGTACCTGTATTTACAACACCCTTTATATACTTAAGTCGGATCAGGCTGCCTGAGGCTCTCTACCTGATGTCTTAGCTACTAGGGCCCATTGGCACTAAACACTTCTCCCCAGAACTCTATACATGTTTTTATACAATATACCATTGTTACCTTTATTTACAGCATTTCTGTCTCTCTACGTGCTGTACTTAAGTTGCAGGGAAACCCTCTGGCCAGGAGAGCACCCTGTACAAGGGGACAGGAAAAAATGTTAGACATATATTTGACATTATGGAATGGTAACGTACATGTTAGATACAGTCCTAACGAAGCATTTGACTAGCTTATATACTACATCATGTAGATTGACTAAATTAGACTTCTGATAATGATAACTTTATATAAGGCATTATCGTTATTCCCTATATCTAGTGGGTAACTGTCATGGCAGTGAGGTAATGGCTATGCTTCTCCTGATCGGGTAGGATACCTCCTATACATAAATTGCCATGAATAAGAGACACTGTACACCTAAACATTTTTGTACAAACATATTATATACATTTTATTACAGCACACCATAAACATTATAGTACACCAACACGTGTATTCACTTGTGCAAAAATATGAACAAAAATATTTTACTCTGAAATTTTGGAGTTCTTAGTAAAGAATCACGGCAAAGTTAGTGACAAATAGCAAAGTAGAGTCTTAAACCTGGAAACTTGCCATCTGTCGGACTGCTTCCGAGGCTGGGACATGTAGCGGGGTCCATGGGACTGTGGCCCCTCCATTGGACTCACTCGGGTGTTCCAGTTCAACCATGACAAGGTAGATTCTGTAATGGTGGGGCTGATGGTGACCACCATTTGCACCACAGCAGCTTGTGCTATTGGGGGAACAGCAGTTAGTGCCTGTTGAGCCAGCCAAACCTCCTCCTCAGCAGGAGTAGGCCGAGGCACTTTAGCTGGTGCCCGCTGGTTAGGCCAAACCTCCTCGACCACAGGAATAGGCCTGGGTACATTCACAGCTGACTTTGGATGGTACTTCGGTGCCATGACAGGCAACTCGGGCATGTAGCTCTCCTCTTCCTGGACAGTTCCTCTGACTTTGGGTGGCAGCAAACCAAAGGGATGGGCGTCCCAGTGGCCTGATGGGAAGTATGCAAATGGTATCTGGGTTGGATTCTTCGGACGGGTCACCGCAGCTGCCCACTCTCCTCTCATGCTCTGTACAGGGGTATACTACACGATGTCCCCGCTCTCAAGAGAATGCAGTGATGGGGAGAGATAGTCTCTTTGCACTGCCCGACGATTGACCGGGATGGTTCCACCATGATGGCAGCCCATGAGGGTGCCAAACCCCCCCACTTTGTCAAATTTTATGACCATGGCTCTGCGACGTTCCAGGGGTGGCTTTCCATCTCGGGGATGTTCCAGCTTTCTAATGTACAGGGCCTCCAATGCTTTAGTGTCCTGTTACTGCACCTGTCGCACCTCATACGGCAGCAGCTTCGGCCCATAGTCTCTCATTCTCCGTGCCCTCAGCCCCTCTACAATCTTGGCCACCTTGGCTTCTCTTCTGGCCCTCTCACACTGGGTCAGTGGGACTGGGGGATGGGACTTCCCTGGCTGGGAAAGAAGGTGCTCCTTCATATACTATATCAGTCCAGGCTCATCGCCAAACAACCACTTTGGTAAAGGTGGGGACCAGGGACATGCAACAGACTTCTGGGCCTGGGGACTGGCTCTGGGCTAGGGGTAGAAGGAGGGGTAGAGAACACGGCCTCAGCCAGGGTACTCACTTCTGACTCCTCGGTGTGGATTTCGGCCCAGGACCCCCAGGTCCGGTGGTGAAGGGACAGCCTCACCGGCGATGGCCTTCTTGACAGTCTCGGCATACCTTCCGCCGGGGTTGCTGGACAGTCTCCGTTGTCCTCGGGCAGCGGGACTTAGTAGCAGGCCTCTTCGGCCCTGATGGAGATCTTCTGGAGACGGTCAGCTAACTCTTGAAACGTGCGCTACATCCCCAGGCCTTTCTGGGCCTTCGGCGCCATCTTGGGACTCTCGGCACGCGTGCTCTGCTGCGCATCTACCATATTCTTGCTCTCACCAGGAACTTCCACAAGACTGAAGAGGTCCGACTATGCTCCACTTCTCATACCAGTCTCCAACAAAATGGCCACCGGCCGGAACGTCGTCATCAGCAGGGCCTGGGACCGGAAGTGACTCATCTTCTTCCTCCTCCCCAGCAACAAGAGGCGGACCTTTCAAGGGGCGGGACGCTGGCTTGGTGGGATCCTTTTGTGTGCTCTTCCTCCAACAGATTAACCCTTTCAGGTATGGTGGCAGACATTTTGACACACAACATTGCTTCGGCACGAATTTTGCACATGGTATTCACGACTTCAGCACTGTTCCAAATAGCAGACAATAAACTTTTCTTCACCTCCCCCTCTATTTCACAAGCACCTTGGGTAAAACATATTCCACTGGTAAAGTCACAGTTCAGACCTAACTTGATTGACTTATGACTGACAATGCTGTGACTGTGGCTTACTTGTAGCTTGTGGCTGCAGACTTGACTTGAGGCCTCCTATGACTCCAGACACACTCCTAGACTCGACTGCACTGGACCGCAGCTTAGCAGAAAGAGAGAGAAGAGACTTCTCCCAGGGCTTTTATGGGGAGACTCTGGTAGGATCCCATTGGTCACCCTTAAGTCACCTGGTCACTGATACCTCCTGGGTAACAATCACATGATAACTAACATGACAACTGAAGATCACATGGGAACATTTCTTAGTTATAACACTTTACAGCATAATAAATGGCAAAACATATGTACATGAGGGGAGGGGTGTAAGGGGGCCCAGGGGACACAGTAGGGAGGCTGCCTGACAGGGCAGCAAGGGTACAGGGTAACAACTCCCATACTGGGCCATCATAATTACCTCCAGTGCTGTTATATAATATATTGTTATAAATCACCTAGCCTTATTACATACAAAAAATCAGTGACTGACTGTATGATGAGACATACAGAGGGAGCTGCAGGGGACCCAAGGAGGTAAGTATGCCTTTTTTGTTTTTACAATAGCCCAAACAAAATATGATTTTTTTTTATATATATCTGGATAATTATTTTAACCCTATGTCAACATTTTACAAATATTTATGTAACAATGGTGTTAAGGCAGTAGGGGGCTGGCTCATACATGGTGGGTGCATGCTGTGTTATACAGCTGACACCCACCAGCAGCAGTCAGGATCGGAGATAACTCTGATCCTGGTTGTTTGGCATATAGGCAGTCCCCTGTAACACAGTCACAGGATGCCAGGAAGTTAAGATGGTAGCAAGGAGCCTATGAATGCCTCTAGACTTGTCACATTAGTACTCCTAGTACAACTAATAGACCATCGGTATTAAATGCACAGAAAACCTATTTATCCTCTACATGACACGGATGTAAAAGTATTCCCTTATTTAGGAACCATTAAAGTAATGATAATGGAATTTAGAAAAAAATTCCTGCCATGTCAAATCATGTTGCTTTTTGCACTATGACAAATGGAATTTTCTATCAATTAATCCCACTTTTATTAAGGCTTCTCATTCAACTTTGAGCAGTCTGTATAATTCAGAGAGTGCTCCCTGTAGAATCCAACATTCATTATTTGTAAGACAACATAATCACATGGATAACACACAGGGAATGGGGCCGAGTTAAATGTGACTCACACAGTGGCAGCCCTAAATAATGCATGCAGAAAATACAGCATGGGCTTATTTGAATCACTACAGGAACAAAGAAAGGACTTGCTTAAAGGTTATGTCCACATAAAATGTACATTTCGGAAATGTTAAATGTCTCCACCATGCATCTTTAGCTACTGAAATAGATGCTCCCTTGTGGGCTTGATATTAGCACCATAGCAACATGCACTCAATCCTGGAACGAGAGGTCATCCATTTTGTATATTTGGAAACAGTACAACAATAAGACAATAATATCTTAGATCCACAGTCTCAGCATCGGACTGAGAACTGGTCTCACCGATTGGTTGAACAGAACAAGGACTTACAGTCATGGCCGTAAATGTTGGCACCCCTGAAATCTTTCAAGAAAATGAAGTATTTCTAACTGAAAAGGATTGCAGTAACACATGTTTTTCTATACACATGTTTAATCCCTTTGTATGTATTGGAACTAAACCAAAAAGGAGGAAAAAAATCTAATTGGACATAATGTCACACCAAACTCCAAAAATGGGCAGGACAAAATTATTGACACCCTTTCAAAATTGTGGAAAAATAATTGTTTCAAGCATGTGATACCCCTTTAAACTCACCTGGGGCAAGTTACAGGTGTGGGCAATATAAAAATCACACCTGAAAGCAGATAAAAAGGAGAGAAGTTCACTCATTCTTTGCATTGTGTGTCTATGTGTGCTACACTAAGCATGGACAAAAGAAAGAGGAGATGAGAACTGTCTGAGGACTTGAGAACCAAAATTGTGGAAAAATATCAACAATCTCAAGGTTACAAGTCCATCTCCAGAGGTCTAGATTCGCCTTTGTCCACAGTGCGCAACAGTATCAAGAAGTTTGCAACCCATGGCACTGTGGCTAATCTCCCTGGGTGTGGACGGAAGAGAAAAATTGATGAAAGGTGTCAACGCAGGATAGTCCGGATGGGGGATAAGCAGCCCCAAACAAGTTCCAAAGATATTCAAGCTGTCCTGCAGGCTCAGTGAGAATCAGTGTCAACGCGAACTATCCATCGACATTTAAATTAAATGAAATGCTATGGCAGGAGACCCAGGAGGACCCCACTGCTGACACAGAGACATAAAAAAGCAAGACTACATTTTGCCAAAATGAACTTGAGTAAGCCAAAATCCTGGGAAAACGTTTTGTGGACAGATGAAACCAAGTTAGAGCTTTTTGGTAAAGCACATCATTCTACTGTGTGGAAAAAGGCCTACAAAGAAAAGAACACAGTATCTACAGGGAAATATGGTGGAGGTTCAATTATGTTTGGGTTTGTTTTGCTGCCTCTGGTACTGGGTGCCTTGAATGCGTGCAAGGCATCATGAAATCTGAGGATTACCAATGGATTTTGGGTCACACTAAGGGTAATGTCACACATAACGGATCCTCAACGTATTCTACGCTGCGGATCCGCCGATGACCGACCTATTTTGTGCTTGCTCGTAGCAGCAATCCGCCACTACAAACAGACACACAGGGCCTGCGAGCCGCCATGTGCACGTGCAGTGAACTCACAGACATGGCGGCCACGCCGCCTGCTCCCTAAGCTAGGCCGAGAGCGGACGAGATATCTGAGTACAATACGCTTGCGTGTGGCGACTCGCAGGAACTGTGTGTCTGTACATAGCAGCAGATTACTGCTCTGAGCAGGCACAGTTGGAGGTACAATACAGGTTCGGTCATCGGCAGAACTGCACCCTAAAATACGTTGCGGATCCGTTACATGTGACCTTACCCAAAAAGTTAATTGTATTGAGAAGTGGTGCAAACTAACTGAGAAGAACAGCCAATTTCATCTCCATTACTGAAATACCTTTTGCCAAATAACTCATAGAGAAGTCAATAACTCAGAGTTTTACTTTTTCTCCCTGCGCTGTGGATGTTTACTCAGTATGCCCAACAAGGAAAATGAACGGTACAACTGTTTGTATGTTATTCTATATATTTTACTTAGAAAACCTGACCATCAGAAAATTCCAAAAGGTTAACTGCAGGTATAACAACTTGAAGATGTTAGGCCCCAATGCAAAGTCAGTAACAGAGCCCACCACTACGTGCTATTTATGACTCTGGTGTCTTATGCCATAGCAGAGTGGCCTCCTCAGACATACAGGCCAAGGTGCAACAGCTACCTGTGCCCCTCATCTGGAAATGGGAGAGGAGTGGCTGTATGAATAGCAATAGAGATGAGCGAATTTTTAAAAAATTTAATTCGGCCGATTCACCAAATTTTCCCCCCAAATTAGTTTCGGTCCAAATTTATTTGTGGTGAATCGCTATTAAAAACAGCTATTTCTGGCCTACAGAAAGCCTCAATAGGGATGTAGAAAACTTTGCCTTGCTGTAACACGTATAGGGTGTGTGCTGGGTTAGTGAAAAAATACTGTTATTCAGTATGACATGCAGATCAGTGGCATTGCTAATAGAATCATTGTCGCAGAGCACGCCTGGAGATGGCATCAGTATGAGGAGACCATATAGTGGCTTAATGACACAGCGTGTAGGTGGCGGCAGCATGAGGAGACCATATAGTGGCTGAATGACACAGCCTGAAGGTGGTGGCAGCATGAGAAGAACATATAGTGCCTGAATGACACAGCCTGGAGTTGGGGGCAGCATGAGGAGACCACATAGTGGCTGAATGACACAGCCTGGAGTTGGCGGCAGCATGTAGTGGCTGAATGACGCAACCTGGAGGTGGCGGAAGCATGAGGAGACCATATAGTGGCTGAATGACACAACGTGGAGGTGGCGGCAGCATGAGGAGACCATATAGTGGCTGAATGACACAGCCTGGAGTTGGCAGCAGCATGAGGAAACCATGTAGTGGCTGAATGACACAGCGTGGAGGTGGCGGCAGAGTAAGGAGAACATATAGTGGCTGAATGACACACCTGGAGTTGGTGGCAGAATGAGGAGACCAAATAGTGGCTGAATGATACAGCCGTGAGTTGGCGGCAGCATATAGTGGCTGAATGACACAACCTGGAGGTGGTGGAAGCATGAGGAGACAATATAGTGGCTGAATGACAGTGTGGAGGTGGCAGCAGCATGAGGAGACCATATAGCGGCTGAATGACACAGCATGGAGTTGGCGGCAGCATGTGGAGACCATATAGTGGCTGAATGACACAGCGTGGAGGTGGCGGCACCATGAGGAGACCATATAGTGGCTGAATGACACAGCCTGGAGTTGGCGGCAGCATGAGGAGACCAAATAGTGGCTGAATGATACAGCCGTGAGTTAGCGGCAGCATATAGTGGCTGAATGACACAACCTGGAGGTGGTGGAAGCATGAGGAGACAATATAGTGGCTGAATGACGGTGTGGAGGTGGTAGCAGCATGAGGAGACCATATAGCAGCTGAATGACACAGCCTGGAGTTGGCGGCAGCATGTGGAGACCATATAGTGGCTGAATAACACAGAGTGGAGGTGGCGGCAGCATGAGGAGAACACACAGTGGCTGATTGATATATCCTGGAGTTGGCGGCAGCATGATGAGACATCATTGTGGCTGAATGACACAGCCTGGAGGTGGCAGCATATAGTAGCTGAATGACAAAGCCTGGAGTTTGCGGCCGCATGAGGAGAACATATAGTGGCTGAATGACACAGCCTGGAAGTGGCAGCAGCATGAGGAGAACATATGATGGAAGAATGAGACAGCCTGGAGCTGGCATCAGCATGAGGAGAGCATATGGTGGCAAAAGGAGACAGCTTGGAGGTGGCAATAGCACGAGGAGAACATATGGTGGCAGAATGAGACAGCCTGGAGGTGGCAGCAGCAGCATCAGGAGTCCTGAAAGTGACCTGGTGACAGAGTGGTGCGGTGGGTGGCAATACCAGTACCCGGTGACGAAGGTGGGCGAAAAAAGGAGAACTTGGCAACAGATGTGTGGCATTAGGCAAGTGGCAGGATCAGAATAGTAGCTGAGGCAAGTAGGCAGAAGAAAACGGTCTCTTTTGTAAAAGTGTTAGCGTGCATAAGTCAGTATTGAGGATATGCATTACGTAAAACTTAACTTTTAATAATATGCTTAGGATAAAATATATGGACCCCAAATTTTTTTTTAAATCAAACAAAAGGAAAGGTGTGCAAAAAACACCATGTGCCACCTACACCCCCAAGAAATTGATGTGATGCAAAGACAACGTATGGTCCATTGTAACCAGTGGGAGTAAAAACTTCCCCTGTAAGGCCATACTCTCGCATTATTAATTCCCTTCTTGGCAAGTGTTACTCGCCCTAAAAGGGCGGCCCCACACAGGAACCTCTCCCTATTTCCACCTACAAACACTGCCATTTTCCAGAGTTTTAAGGTGGAAATAGGGATTGGTTCCTGTGTGGAGCCACACTTTTTAAGTTGAGTAACACTTTCCTTGAAAAGGTGGAAGGGAACAACGTATTGTCCATTTTAGCAGGTGGGGGTAAAAACTTCCCCTGTAAGGCCCTACTCTCGCCCTATTAATTCCCTTCTTGGTGTTACTTAAAAGGGCGGCCCCACATAGGAAACACTCTGGGAAATGGCAGTGTCTGTAGGGGGAAATAGGGAGAGGTTCCTGAGTGGGGACACCCTTTTTAGGGCAAGTAACACTTGCCAAGAAGGGAATTAATAATGCGAGAGTAGGGCCTTACAGGGGAAGATTTTACCCCTCACGGGTTACAATGGACCAAATGTTGCTCCCTTCCACCTCTTAGAGGTATTTTCATCACATCAATACTTGGTGGTGTAGCTGGCACATGGTGTTCTTTGCACACCTTTCCTTTTGTTTGACTTAAAAAAAAATTTGGGTACATATATTTTATTCTTAGAAAAGTTAAGTTTTAGCTAATGCATATCCTCAATACTTACTTGTGGTCTGATGCTGAGGAGTGTCTGTAACTGGGGAGCAGCACCTTACATATGTTTAGCACTATCCATATTTGTGAAGTTTTGGTGTGGCACCATGGCCAATCCATTCTGATGCATCGGGCATTGGTGTGTGGAAATCCTAGCTGATCCATGCCTGATTCATATTCACAAAGGTCAGTCTCTCCACATTTTTCGGGGACAGATGAGTTCTCCTTGGGGTGACTATGGCCCCAGCTGCACTAAACGCCCGCTCTGATGGCACACTACTGGCTGGGCAGGACAGCTTTTCCTGGGCAAACTCTGCTAGTTGTGGCCAAAAGTAAAATTTGGCTGCCCAGAAGTCCAACGGATCTTTAAGGTGTGTTGGCATAGTCCTGTCAATGTATGCCACCACCTGCTGGTTCAGATCCTGCTCCAGGTTTACTTGCTGCTGATGAGTTGCTTCACCAAGCGGGTGAAGAAAACTACTCATCAGCGACTGTAGACTCCGGCTGCTGCTAATGGAGCTGGTACTGCTCCTGCCACCCCACCCCTCCCCTACAGCCATGGCAGTGGTAGGTGAGGGCAGAGGGCCCCCCGATTCAGACCTGCGAGAGGATGGATGATGGTGCAGATAGGCATCGGCCAACTGACTACGTAGGATATCTCTGTAGTAGGTCAGTTTGTCCTTCCTCTCAGTGGGTGTAAAAAAGGGCTCCATTTTGTGCCGGTAGCGAGGGTCCAATAAGGTGGAGAGCCAGAAGTCATCCTGCTGCTGAATGGTGACAATTCGGCGGTCACTACGCAGGCAAGTGAGCATGCATCTTGCCATTTGTGCAAGTGACAGAGAGGGACTCCCTGCCTCCATCTCCACTGCATACTGCCACGGTGTGTCTGGGTCCTCTGTCTCGCCTTCCTCATAACCCTCTAGCTCCTCTAGCTGTTCCTGCTGCTCCTCTCTTGTCAGATGACTAGAAAAACCACCCATCTTGCAAAACCTAAACTGTGCTCCACTGTGCCCATCCCCCTCCTCCTTCTCGAGTTCAGCCCCCACAGGGCTCATGAGGCCATGAGATGTAGGCACCACGTCTCCAGTGCCCTGACCAGACATTGTTTCTAACACTTGTAGTAGATGAAGCAGTGGAATGACGTTGTTCATCCTGTAATCCTTACTAATAATGTCATGTATGAGTTGCCACTGGTTGACATTAAAGTTACACAGGGGTGTCCCCCTATCACCTTGGATCATCAAGAAATCGGTGACGGCTTTTCTCCGTTCGGTCCAACATATGGAGGGTGGAATTCTAACGTATGGAAACATCGTAAATCAGACTATATTGGGGGATGCCGTTCTGACGCTGCAGTTCAAGGAGGGTGTGCTTTGCGGTGTACGAGTGGCTGAAGTGCATGCAACGGGGGGAGCACTTGCAGATGGGGGGAACACTTCAGGAACCGCTTGACAACCAGATTGAACACGTGTGACATGCAGGGTGCATGTCTCAGGCTTCCTTGTCGCAGCGCAGACCAGATGTTCTTCCCGTTGTCACCATGGTTCCCATTTCCAGTTTTTGTGGAGTAAGCCATGATTCGATTTCTTGATGAATAACTTTTAGTAGTTCCTCCACTGTGTGACTCCGTTCGCCAAGGCAAACCATGTGAAGAACAGCGTGACACTGCCGTGCCCTGCACACATGGTATTCTGGGGGGGCACTGAGACTTGGCCGTGCAGTGGAGGCTGAGGACACGGTGGAGGATGAGGAGGCAGCATCACACACTGTCATAGGACCAATGGCCTTAGAGCGCGTAGGTGGAAGCGGCGTGACCTGTCCAAGTTGCTGTTGTGGCTGTGCAGGAATCACATTCACCCAGTGTTCCATAAAGGACATGTATTGTCCCTGACAATAGTTCAGCTCCACACGTCGGCGCTGCCGAGCACTTTTGTACACACCGACAGGCTGAAGGACTGGCCCACCTTCTGTTCCATAAAATTGTGCAGGGCTGGTACTGCCTTTTTCGCAAAGAAATGACGGCTTGGGACTCTCCAGCTCGGCTCGGCACAAGCCATCAGTTCTCTGAAAGGTGTAGAGTCCACCACTTGAAAAGGAAGGGGCTGCAGCACCAGCAACTTGGACAGGAGCACATTCAGCTTCTGTGCTGTTTGATGAGTGGGCGCATACTGTTGTCTCTTGGACATGGTATCGCCTATTGATTGTTGGCGGAATGATTGACTCCAAGTAGGAGGAGCAGGAGCATCTGGAGCGATAGAAGATGGGTATGACACACAGCTCCCTTCTGCTGAGGTGGTGGAGCCCTGGCTGACTGAAACAGGGAGCGGCGTGCCACTGGGTGATGCAGCAGGCTGGACCATCACATTGGAGCCATGGTTCTCCCAGGCTGCTTTATGGTGATGCTGCATATATTGACACAGGGTTGTGGTGCCAACATTGGGACCCTGGCAACTCTTCACCTTCTGCCGACACATCTTGCATGAGGCCAGGTTAACATCCTCTGGATGCTTGATAAAAAAATGCCACACTGCCGAGTAGCTGATTTTCCCACCAACAGTCCGCACTGATAGACTGCTACTGCTCTGTCACCCCTGTTCCACTACGTCCCGGGAAGGTAGGCTGCTGCGAAGCAGGTGGTCTACCCCGGGCATGTTTGGCTCCAGACTTTCCACTTCTGCTCCCATACTGACTGCCAACCATGCTACCACCTTGCTGGCTCAGCTGCTGCCTCACAGGCAACCTGCAACCCTCTTCTCCTGATGATGATGAAGCCCCTTCTGCACCCGGCTCCCTGTGATCAGCTTCATCATCATCGAGTTGTGTCTGCACGTCACTGATGTGCTCCTCAGGTTCCTCAACAGTGTCTGCTTCAGGAGCCTGAACGCTCATGACACTACCTCCCACGCCACTCTCCTCATCACTACTTGCCCGCCTAGCGGAAGAAGCGGAAGATGTCTAAGGGTCATTCCGCCTACCCTTTTTCCCACCTTCCCAGGATTCCTTGCCCCACGTCCTCACATGTGGATCTGCCATTTTATATGCCCTGGAGCCTGGACCGATTCGGATTTGTCAGATTCAATTCACTCATCCCTAAATAGCAACACTGACTAATGTCTATTCTCTGTATTGGAGACCTTTTAAAGATAGAGATTATACAAAATATCCCTGTAGAAAGTACACAGACTAAGGATTGGATCTTTGCATTGCTATAGAGCAGCCTGCTATACTTGCATGCATTCATTTCTCAATTGAGTTCATGTTCATGCATCTACATCAGTGTATTTACATCTAATGCTGTACAGAATTTTTATAATCTTGCAAATTATATTCAGAAGTGATGGATTACTATATTGTGTACATGGCTTTCATGAACAGTAACAATCTCCTTCTGCCTTCTCTATGGGTGGTCTCTAACAGACTACTACAGTATCTCCACTTCCCCCTTAAGGGCTGAATATTTTCCTTATAGCTATAAACGGTGCAGCACCATATCAAGAGTGAGCTCTGTAGCATTATATACATACAAGCCTGATATATAACATTTTACACAGATAAAAAAAAGCTGACATTTGATTGTCTGCTATAGGCGACTGATCCAGTTTTTCTGTGCACAACCTCTACCTTGATTTCTTCTATATTGTTACCTTTAATGACAGGGACACTGGTTGTAACATAACTGCCCAGGAGTTAGATACAACAATTTTACAACAATTTAAAGTGTACCTGTCATTAGCGAAAACTTTTTATATCTAGATAATACCATTATATGTATATTTGTAATATACACTGGTTAAATAGTGTATTTTTGGGTGAGAAAATGATGTCCATACAGCTAGCTATTGCATGTGTATTTCTGTGAGAAGACTAAATAAAGTAAGTGTTTTGGGAGACAAGCAGGGCTCTGTGTAGGCTCCTGGCTTGTCAATCATCCCAATGTGTGAGACAGGAGCATGTCATAGAGCCTCACCACACAGAGCCCTGCTTGTCCTCACTGCACAGACCCCTGCTTGTCCTCAGTGTAGAGAATCCTGCTTGTCCTCAGTGTACAGAGCCCTGCTTGTCCTCAGTGTACAGAGCTCTGCTTGTCCTCAGGGCACAGAGCCCTGCTTGTTCTCAGTGTTCAGAGCCCTGCTTGTCCTCAGTGTACAGAGCCCTGCATGTTCTCAGTGTACAGGGCCTTGCTTGTCCTCAGTGTACAGAGCCCTGCTTGTCTTCAGTGCACAGAGCCCTGCTTGTCCTCAGTGTAGAGAACAGTGGCGTTGCTAGGGGGGGGGGCAGAGGGGGCCATGGCTCCCCCTAAATCAGGCCGTGCCCCCCCTTGGGCCCCCCCAATTTAAAATAAATAGGGATGTCCCGATACATTGATGGCTCCGCCCCCAGCACAGGAGAGGACGGGCCGAGAGCCGACAGGTCACACAGCAGAGCAGCCGCTTCATGGGAGGTGAGTGATGTCCGGTGTCCTCCCTCTCTCCCCCCTGATCAGCAGTATATCCTGGGGCTGAGTGATGTGTATGGTAGCTGTCCAGAGGGTCACTTTCCCTCCTCCAGTGTCCACAGGTCACCAACAGGCCACATTATCACAAAGATTTTGGGGAAAAATCGTGGCAAAAATTGCGAGCTTTTACTGCGATTTTTCGTGATCGCGGTAAAACAGCGCTATTTTTGCCGCAATTTTTCCATAAATTGTTCTGGTAATGTGACCTGTTGGAGACCTGTGGACACTGGAGGAGGGTAAGTGACCCCTCTGGAAGGACAACATGTGAACACACTGCTAGTTTATCATTAACTCCTCAAGGGTACATTCACATGTACAGGATCTGCTGCATATTTTTGCTGCATATTTTGTGCAGCTGATTTTGCAACCCATTAGCTTCAATAGGTAGCAAAATCAGCTGCAGAAAATATACAGCAGATCCTGTACGTGTGAACGTACCCTAAGGGCTCATTCAGGGGTGGATCCACAGTGTATTTTATGCTGCAGATCCACCGACAATGGACCCTACAGTGCTGCCTCCATCTGTGCCTGCTCATAACGGCAATCCTCCGCTACGAGCAGACACGCTTTGATGTGTATACTCCTGCACATCATGGCCGCTCCTCCTGCTCTCTGAGCTAGGCCGAGAGCAGCCGCGATGTGTGTGAGTATACACATCAAAGCGTGTCTGCTCGTAGCGGAGGATTGCTGTTTTGAGCCGGCACAGATGGAGGCAGCACTGTAGGGTCCATTGTCGGCGGATCCATAGCGTAAAATATGCTGGGGATCCATCCGTGTAAATGAGACCTAAGGACACAAGGTGTATGTGTACGCATAGTGCCTGCTCCCACTGTGTTGTATAAATCATTAGCTAGAACCCTTGGCTAATGCCAGACATCACCAATCAGGCTGATGTCCGACATTAACCCTTTAGATGCCGCTATCAAAGTTGATGGTAGTGTCCAAAAGTTTTAACGCCTTAAGGACCGAGTGTTTTTCCGTTTTTGCACTTTTGTTTTTTCCTCCTCACCTTTTAAAAATCATAACCCTTTCAATTTTGCACCTAAAAATCCATATGATGGCTTATTTTTTGCGTCACCAATTCTACTTTATAATGACATCAGTCATTTACCCAAAAATCTATGGCAAAAACGAAAAAAAAAACATTGTGTGTATATATTTATATATATATATATATATATATATATATATATATATATATATACAAAAAAAGAGGATTGCAGCAGCACACATTGGTCAAAAAAATTGAGGCTCTTAGCGCACTTTTTGATCAAAACGTGTCCCCCATCCACCACGGGGAGGTGGCCTCATTTAGGATGGGAACCTAGCACAAATTCTGAGCCTAACACTCAACTATCCACTCACCTCTGCTGGGCATATAGCCTCTGACTGGGTGACATGCTGGATCCATTTAAAACTCCACCTGTGAGAAAGGGGGAGGGGTGCACAGCTAAACAGGGTGCCATTACCCCCTGAATTGTACATACAAGAAAAAAGAAAGATAGCCGGCACAACAGCCTAATACACGGGTGCACACTGCCATGGCATCAGAGTATACAAAAAAAGAGGATTGCAGCAGCACACATTGGTCAAAAAAATTGAGGCTCTTAGCGCACTTTTTGATCAAAACGTGTCCCCAATCCACCACGGGGAGGTGGCCTCATTTAGGATGGGAACCTAGCACAAATTCTGAGCCTAACACTCAACTATCCACTCACCTCTGCTGGGAATATAGCCTCTGACTGGGTGACATGCTGGATCCATTTAAAACTCCACCTGTGAGAAAGGGGGAGGGGTGCACAGCTAAACAGGGTGCCATTACCCCCTGAATTGTACATACAAGAAAAGAGAAAGATAGCCGGCACAACAGCCTAATACACGGGTGCACACTGCCATGGCATCAGAGTATACAAAAAAAGAGGATTGCAGCAGCACACATTGGTCAAAAAAATTGAGGCTCTTAGCGCACTTTTTGATCAAAACGTGTCCCCCATCCACCACGGGGAGGTGGCCTCATTTAGGATGGGAACCTAGCACAAATTCTGAGCCTAACACTCAACTATCCACTCACCTCTGTTGGGCATATAGCCTCTGACTGGGTGACATGCTGGATCCATTTAAAACTCCACCTGTGAGAAAGAGGGAGGGGTGCACAGCTAAACAGGGTGCCATTACCCCCTGAATTGTACATACAAGAAAAAAGAAAGATAGCCGGCACAACAGCCTAATACACGGGTGCACACTGCCATGGCATAAGAGTATACAAAAAAAGAGGATTGCAGCAGCACACATTGGTCAAAAAAATTGAGGCTCTTAGCACACTTTTTGATCAAAACGTGTCCCCCATCCACCACGGGGAGGTGGCCTCATTTAGGATGGGAACCTAGCACAAATTCTGAGCCTAACACTCAACTATCCACTCACCTCTGCTGGGCATATAGCCTCTGACTGGGTGACATGCTGGATCCATTTAAAACTCCACCTGTGAGAAAGGGGGAGGGGTGCACAGCTAAACAGGGTGCCATTACCCCCTGAATTGTACATACAAGAAAAAAGAAAGATAGCCGGCACAACAGCCTAATACACGGGTGCACACTGCCATGGCATCAGAGTATACAAAAAAAGAGGATTGCAGCAGCACACATTGGTCAAAAAAATTGAGCTAGGCCGAGAGCAGCCACGATGTGTGTGAGTATACACATCAAAGCGTGTCTGCTCGTAGCGGAGGATTGCTGTTTTGAGCCGGCACAGATGGAGGCAGCACTGTAGGGTCCATTGTCGGCGGATCCGTAGCGTAAAATATGCTGGGGATCCATCCGTGTAAATGAGAGCTAAGGACACGAGGCGTATGTGTACGCATAGTGCCTGCTCCCACTGTGTTGTATAAATCATTAGCTAGAACCCTTGGCTAATGCCAGACATCACCAATCAGGCTGATGTCCGACATTAACCCTTTAGATGCCGCTATCAAAGTTGATGGTAGTGTCCAAAAGTTTTAACGCCTTAAGGACCGAGTGTTTTTCCGTTTTTGCACTTTTGTTTTTTCCTCCTCACCTTTTAAAAAATCATAACCCTTTCAATTTTGCACCTAAAAATCCATATGATGGCTTATTTTTTGCGCCACCAATTCTACTTTATAATGACATCAGTCATTTACCCAAAAATCTATGGCAAAAACGGAAAAAAAACATTGTATATATATATATATATATATATATATATATATATATATATATATACACATACACGCACACTCGTTTTAAAATCCCCCCCCCCCACTTTTGTCACTGGCCCCCCATGTGCCCCCCTAAATATGAATGCTGGAGACGCCACTGGTAGACAACCCTGCTTGTCCTTACTGCACAAAGCCCTGCTTGTCCTCAGTGTACAGAGCCCTGCTTGTCCTCAGTACACAGGGCCCTGCTTGTCCTCACTGCACAGGGCCCTGCTTGTCCTCACTGCACAGAGCTTTGCTTGTCCTCAGTGTACAGAGTCCTGCTTGTCCTCAGTGCACAGGGCACTGCTTGTCCTCACTGCACAGAGCCTTGCTTGTCCTCAGTGTACAGAGCCCTGATTGTCCTCAGTGTACAGAGCCCTGCTTGTCCTCAGTGTACAGAGCCCTGCTTGTCCTCACTGTACAGAGCCCTGCTTGACCAATGTATATTACAAATATATATATAATTTTATTTTTTACATTATACAGTCATGGCCGTAAATGTTGGCACCCCTGAAATCTTTCAAGAATATGAAGTATTTCTCACAGTGTTTTGCTATACACATGTTTATTCCCTTTGTGTGTATTGGAACTAAACCAAAAAAGGGAAGAAAAAAAGCAAATTGGACATAATGTCACACCAAACTCCAAAAATGGTCTGGACAAAATTATTGGCACCCTTGACTTAATATTTGGTTGCACACCCTTTGGAAAAAAATAACTGAAATCAGTCGCTTCCTATAACCATCAATAAGCTTCTTACACTTCTCAGCCGGAATGTTGGACCACTCTTCCTTTGTAAACTGCTCCAGGTCTCTCTTATTTTCCCAACAGCAATTTTAAGGTCTCTCCACAGGTGTTCAATGGGATTTAGATCTGGACTCCATTTCCATTTCTGGGTGCTTTTTGATGCATGTTTGGGGTCATTGTCCTGATAGAAGACCCAAGATCTCGAATGCCAAACCAGCTTTCTGACATTGGGCTGTACAGTGCAACCCAAAATCCGTTGGTAATCCTCAGATTTCATGATGCCTTTGCAAAATAAAGATTACACTGATTCATAACATGGACTGCTGCCTGCATCGGTCCTAGGAGGAGAAGCGCCGTTTGGTAATGCCTGTTTTCTTGGATTTTATCCATTACTCTCCACTACCAATCCAGTGACCGAGAGGAACCTGGAAAGGAAACCATGGCTGCTGACCTCCATTTCCATCCTGCGAGTCTATATGCCTGCTGAGGTGTGGTGCTCTGAGCACAACACAATCCGGTAAGCCTCATATTTTTGCGCACATTGAAGCCTATCACCATACTGCCTACACTAGGAGCACACCTTGTTTTGTGTTTGTGACGGATCCATCTGCTGGTTACCCTCTTGGCCCCAATTAGAACATTGTGGTTAAGCGCAGACACCTCTCCATTCCATTCGTACGGGTGATCGTTGTTCGCCGACCACGAGGCAGCGGCCGTTTTTGGGACCCGCGGAAAAATCATCAGTGTTCGGTACAAATCCTATGGAACTAAAAACGGACCCTTTATCTACCAAACACCGTTGGAAGCTGCCGCCCGCCTTCTATTTCATCCTTTATATGTTTCAATGTGTTTTCTTGTTGTGTTTTGGGATGGCGATTGTCTCTGTCCTGGGAGATAATTGGATTTCTTCGTCCTGGGAGATAATTGGATTTCTTCCCAGTTGTCTGGGGGATAGAGAGGGGGGAGGTATGGGTAAAGTGGGAAGGGCTTATGTTGAAGCCACTGCTATTGGCTACTGTCCACTATGTTTTACAGTCTTCCATCAGGTCCCCTAGGGGGGTGTCCACCTGGTGGAGACCTGCATAAATACCGGGCAGGTAGCCCCATTAAATTCATTCCTGTTTGACCCTCAAGACGGAGCTGGTCTAGTTTGTGGGGGAAATTACTATTGGGACAGCGCTTTCATTATTTCTAGCTATGGAAGGAGTTCGACTGATTTGCTGATCGGAAGCAGCCGCGTTCGTATCCTCCGGTCGGGAGTTGGACGGTCGGCTGGAACCAACCTGTGTTCCTGGAGAAGGGGATCATTCCAAGCGGCGGCTTCCTCTACCTGTCAGGGAGTGTCGTAACAATTGGTGGGACGAATCCCATCGCCCAGAAGGCCAGCTACACATCCCAGGATGGAAATGCAGTATGGAGAATTAAGGCGGGCTACCCTTAAAGATATATTGGAACACAGAGGACGATCAGCGAGTAATCTCAAGAAAAGAGAGATTATTGCCATATTATTGGAAATGGATGCAGCACAGGGAATGAAGAGAGCTAATGTGCCTGGCATACTGGATATAAAATCCAAGGAGGTACAATTTAACCGTGCAGTCCAGAAAAGCTGGCACACTTCTGCCCCAACCCTGCAGAAGATATTGTAGTGCAGGTGCAAGCAGAAGTAACAGCACAGCAGGTGCCCCAGGGAAGAGGAGCCACAGCAGCAGAGGTACCCAATAACAATATTGGAAGGAGGAAGGTACCCTTTGCTGAATTTAAACATTTTGTTGAATCAGAAGGAGAGTTTGACGAGTTCCTGGCTGATTTTGAAAGGCAGTGTGCCTTACACCTGGTACCCGCAGAAGAATGGGTCACCATCCTCTCTGGGAAGTTATCCGGCCGGGCCAGTGAGGCGTTTCAGGCCATCCCAGAGGAGGAAATTACAAGTTACCGGGCAGTAAAGGATGACCTTTTGGCCAGATACGCTGTAACCCCTGAGGCGTACCGGCAGCGATTCCGTGACACTAACAAACAAGCTGGCGATTCCTAAGTGGAGTGGGCATGCAGACTACACCGCAGCCCACTGGATGGCAGGGTGCCAAGCGGTAACTGGGGAAGAGGTGCTACAAGTATTTTTGTTGGAGCACTGCTTTGATCGTTTACCTGCAGGAGTCCGAGAGTGGGTTAGGGACCACAAACCCACTCCCTTACCCGAAGCTGCTCATCTGGCTGATGAGTACACAGATGCACAGAAGCTGGACCAGGCAACAACCAAGGTCCCTACCCGAGTGGAGTACAAACCGGCAGCACCTCCAACCTCTACTGTGTCTCACCCAGCAACGCATGCCACCAGTGAACAATTATGTTCAACCAGCCCGATTCAACGCCCGGGATTACTCCCAGCCTATCCGGTGCTATGGGTGCAAACAATTGGGGCACAAGAGACCAGAGTGCCCGTTGAGCAATTCTAAGCAAGCCCAGTCATGGAGAAGACCAGCCGGCGGAAATCAGCAGCCACCCCAATCCTCCGCTCACTGTCTTGAGCAGGAGGAAGTTTGGGGTATACTACATGAGGCAGACCCAGTACAAGCAGCCCAGCAGGATAACCGTCAACAGCACAGGCAGACCGTTAAACTGAATGGCAAAATGGTCACTGATCTGAGAGACACCGGAGCCACTATGACCCTGCTTCAAAAGAACCTGGTTTCGGAACACCAACTTACTGGAAATACGGTAGCAGTGAGGGTAGCAGGAGGCGCCGTGTTCTGTCTACCTGTTGCCCGGGTTCATTTGGATTGGGGAGCGTGCTCTGGACATGTGAATGTGGGGGTCATGAAAGACTTACCTGCCGATGTTTTGCTCGGGAATGACTTGGCCCCTTTGGTTTCCGCTTTTGCTCCAATGGGACCTGCGGATGTTAACCCAGTGACTACCCGTGCTCAGACCCGTGCTGCTGGAACCAGCTCACCTGCTGTTGAGACCCAGGTAAGACCCGATACCCCGACTGGTAACCTAGATTCCACCTTTTTTAGCTGGGATTCCCCGGAGGAGTTTGGGAGGGAAACCCAAGCAGATCCGACGCTCCAGAAGTACAGAGACAGGGCGGATACTGGAGAAGAAGGAGTAGACGGGGAGCTGTATGAGTGGGTGGGGGACAGGTTATATAGGATCCCTAAGCCTTCCCCAAAGAGTGTTGCCCCTCTGCCGAATCGACAGCTGGTAGTACCCGCAAACTACCGGCAGGAGATTCTGCGGATAGGGCATGATGTTCCGCTAGCTGGACATCTAGGATCCCGCTGCACAGCCTATAGGATTTTGCAGAACTTCTTTTGGCCAAATTTCAATCAGGCTGTGCGGATATATTGTAGTACGTGTGACACTTGTCAACGGGTGGGAAAGCGGGGGGACCACCCAAGAGCTAGGCTTATGTCTATGCCTATCATTGGGGAGCCCTTTGCCCGCATAGCCGTTGACATTGTAGGTCCACTGGCCAGGGCTAGTCCATCCGGTAAGAAATATATTCTCACCGTGGTGGACTACGCCACCCGCTACCCAGAGGCAGTAGCGATGTCTAATATCGAGGCAGAAACAGTTGCTGATGCCCTGGTTAGGATTTTTACCAGGTTTGGGTTCTCTCTGACCAGGGAACCCAATTTACCGCTGTGCTCACTCAACAACTGTGGAAGGTGTGTGGCATTAAACCACTGCTTAGCTCACCTTATCATCCACAGACTAACGGTCTCTGCAAGCGATTTAATGGCACCCTCAAACAGATGTTGAGGACCTTTTCCGACACTTGCAGAGACTGGGAGCGATTCCTGTCTCATCTGTTGTTTTCCTATAGAGAGGTGCCCCAGGAATCTACTGGGTTCTCCCCCTTTGAGTTGCTATATGGGAGAAGGGTCCGCGGACCCCTAGATCTCATTAGAGGCCACTGGGAGGGGGAGACAGAGCAAGGAGGGACCCCCATAGTGCCGTATATCCTGGAACTCTGGGACCGCATGGAGAAACTGTCTCTGATGGTAAGAGAAAATCTCCAGGTGGTCCAGGGGAGACAGAAGAGGTGGTACGATCAGGGTGCCCGACAGCGAGTCTTTCAGGTTGGGCAGAAAGTGCTAGTGCTCAAACTTGTGAAGGCGAACAAGGTGCAAGCATCTTGGCAGGGCCCGTATAAGGTGTTAGCTCAGGTATGTGATACTACCTACCTTATAGCCAGCTGTTCAGATGAGAGGATCCAGCGATCCTTTCATGTGAACATGCTGAAGGAGTATCAGGAGAGACCGGAGGATATCGCTGCAGCATGTGCCCCTGCTGCAGATGATACAGAGAGTTTACCCTTACCCGATTTGTTAGAGAGGGACTCCCCGACTGACCTTACCAGCCTTGTACAGCTAGGTGACCGATTGAGCCCCACAGAGAAGGGACAGGCAAGACAGCTTCTGTGGGAGAAGCAGGCGACGTTCTCCCAAGAGCCCGGCTACAATACCCTAGCTGTACATAAGGTAGAGACCCCTGGACAGAACCCTCTGCGACAACCCCCTTACCGTATCCCTGAAGCAGTCCGAGAAGGAATGCGGAAGGAGATACAGGAGATGACCCAGCTTGGGGTCATCAAACCCTCCGATAGCCCATGGGCTTCGCCTGTAGTCCTGGTGCCTAAGAAGGATGGGACCACCCGTTTCTGTGTGGACTACAGGCGACTCAACGAGCGGACCACGACTGACGCCTACCCGATGCCCCGGGTAGATGAATTATTAGACCACATTGCCAGGGGGCGCTTTCTGACCACCATTGACCTGTGTAAAGGCTACTGACAGATTCCCCTGGCCGAGGATGCTATCCCCAAGTCAGCCTTCGTCACCCCATTTGGCTTGTACCAATTCAAGGTCATGCCATTTGGGATGAAGAATGCCCCGGCTACCTTCCATCGCATGGTGGATAGACTTCTCGATGGATTCCAGGAATTTGCTTGTGCATACCTGGATGACATTGCGATCTACAGTGGGTCCTGGGAAGAACACCTGGTGCATGTAGGGGTAGTCCTGGACAAAATTCGGGCCGCTGGCCTGACATTGAAGCCAGAAAAGTGCCATTTAGGCATGGCTGAAGTGCAATACCTGGGTCACAGAGTGGGGTGTGGGAGCCAGAGACCCGAGCCAGCCAAGATAGAGGCAGTAGCTAACTGGCCCATACCTATCACTAAGACCTAGGGACAGCAGGGTACTATAGATGCTTTGTCCCCGACTACAGCACTATTGCTAAACCCCTGACCAAGAAAAATCTCCCTAAGCAGGTCCTGTGGTCTCCAGCTTGCGAAGCTGCGTTTCAAGCCCTTAAACAAGCTCTTGTGAATGCCCCTGTCCTGGCTGCCCCAGTCCCTAACAAACGGTTTCTCGTCCCCACAGATGCTTCCATGTTTGGACTGGGGGCTGTGCTGAGCCAGGTCGGGGAAGATGGAGGAGAACACCCTGTTGCATATCTCAGTAGAAAGCTGTTACCCCGAGAAGTGAGTTATGCAGGAGTGCAGAAGGAATGCTTGGCCCTGGTCTGGGCATTGAAAAAGTTAAGCCCTTATTTGTATGGTCAGGAATTTTCCCTTGTGACGGACCACATTCCCCTAGTCTGGCTTAACCGGGTTTCAGGAGACAATGAAAGACTGCTGCGGTGAAGTTTGGCCTTACAACCATATAACTTCACCATCAGCTAACGACCCGGTAAGCAGAACGGGAATGCAGATGGATTGTCTCGGCAAACCGACGTTCTTACCACATCCTAGTCCGGTCATCGCCAAGTTGACCCGCCAAAAGGGTCAAGCCGGGTCTGTCGGAGTGTC
Organism: Hyla sarda; assembly: GCF_029499605.1. NCBI lineage: Eukaryota > Metazoa > Chordata > Amphibia > Anura > Hylidae > Hyla > Hyla sarda. Next base: position 67,454,268 of record NC_079194.1, on the reverse strand, counting down.
CCACAAGGGTGACGGATCCATCTGCTGGTTACCCTCTTGGCCCCAATTAGAACATTGTGGTTAACTGCAGACACCTCTCCATTCCATTCATACGGGTGGTCGTCGTTCGCCGACCACGAGGCGGCGTGCGTTTTTGGGACCCGAGGAAAAATCAGCAGTGTTCGGTGCAAATCCTATGGAACTAAAAACGGACCCTTTATCTACCAAACACCGCTGGAAGCTGCCGCCCACCTTCTTTTTCGTCCTTTATATGTTTCAATGTGTTTTCTTGTTGTGTTTTGGGATGGCGATTGTCTCTGTCCTGGGAGATAATTGGATTTCTTCATCCTGGGAGATAATTGGATTTCTTCCCAGTTGTCTGGGGAATAGAGATGTATGGGTAAAGTGGGAAAGGCTTATGTTGAAGCCACTGCGATTGGCTACTGTCCACTATGTTTTACAGTCTTCCATCAGGTCCCCTAGGGGAGTGTCCACCTGGTGGAGTCCTGCATAAATACCGGGCAGGTAGCCCCATTAAATTCATTCCTGTTTGACCCTCAAGACAGAGCTGGTCTCGTTTGTGGGGGAATTACTATTGGGACAGCACTTTCGTTATTTCTAGCTATGGAAGGAGTTTGACTGATTTGCTGATCGGGAGCGGCCGCGTTCGTATCCTCCGGTCAGGAGTTGGACGGTCAGCTGGAACCAACCTGCGTTCCTGGAGAAGGGGATCATTCCAAGCGGCGGCTTCCTCTACCTGTCGGGGGGTGTTGTAACAGTGTTTTTCATATTCATTTTGCACACATTCAAGGCACCCAGTGCCAGAGACAGCAAAACAACCCCAAAACATCATTAACCTGTGTTCTTTTCTTTGTAGGCCTCATTCCATTTTCGGTAAACAGTAGAATGATGTGCTTTACCAAAAAGCTCTAACTTGGTTTCATCTGTCCACAAGACATTTTCCCAGAAGGATTTTGGCTTACTCAAGTTAATTTTGGCAACATAGTTTTGCTTTTATATGTCTCTGTGTCAGCAGTGGGGTCCTCCTGGGTCTCCTGCCATAGTGTTTCATTTAAATGTTGATGGATAATTCGCTCTGACACTGATGCCTGCAGGACAGCTTGAATATCTTTGGAACTTGTTTGGGGCTGCTTATCCACCATCCGGAATATACTGCATTGACACCTTTCATCAATTTTTCTCTTCCGTCCATGCCCAGGGAGATTATCTACAGTGCCATGGGTTGCAAACTTCTTGATAATGTTGCACACTTTGGACAAAGGCAAATCTAGATCTCTGGAGATGGAATTGAGATTGTTGATATTTTTCCACAATTTTGGATCTCAAATCCTCAGACAGTTATCTTCTCCTCTTTCTGTTGTCCATGTTTAGACGCACAATGCAAAGACTAAGTGAACTTCTCTTCTTTTGATCTGCACTCAGGTGTGATTTTTATATTGCCAACACCTGTTACTTGTCCCAGGTGAGTTTAAAGGAGCATCACATGCTTGAAACTATTATTTTTCCACAATTTTGAAAGGGTGCGAATAATTTTGTCCAGACCATTTTTGGAGTTTGGTGTGACATTATGCCCAATTTACTTTTTCTCCTCCCTTTTTGGTTTAGTTCCAATACACACAAAGGGAATAAACGTGTGTATAGCAAAATATGTGTTACTGCAATCCTTTTCTGTGAGAAATACTTCATTTTCCTGAAAGATTTCAGGGGTGCCAACATTTACGGCCATGACTGTATAAAAAGTTTTTGCTAATGACAGTTTAAATAAATGCATGCCTCTTTATAAATCTGGTGCATCTGTGGGTGTTTGCACCACAAATCTGCTGCAGTTATGAGCTGGAATAGATTTCAGCTATTATTGACAGCAATTTCTAGTGTACTTTATAGTAATTCCACTGAGTTGCAGAGGCCCAACACCTCCGCTAAGTCTTACTCTTGTCCCCTTCATCTGTGAAATTACACACATGAGGCTCAAGTGCCCAGTCGGCATTCCCCATGGTAGCAAGTGCCATTTTTTTTAAATTTAATTTAATGTTTTTTATTCCTTATTGTTATATGTAAAATTGCAAACTGCATACATTGGTCAGCCTTTCATAAACAATTAAAGAGAATCTGTGAAAATGCAATACGTATCTCCATAATATACAACATTGCACAAATAAATATATTTATAGCCTTGTAAAATAAGGCAACCAACATTTCATATACCCAGAAATATCTAAAATTACAAAATGCAATTTTCTGTACAAGCCAACATATCATTGGATCAATAAATTAATTTTCCTACCCCCTGTCCCCAATCACCAAATATGTCTCCAACCCACTACTTTAGTCATTTAAGACTCTCTACCACTGTTCCCATATTCTATTGCCCAAAATGATTTTTTACCCTTTTTAGCAATAATAGCTTGTAGCATTGAGTCCTATTGCTGTACACCATAGTATATATACATCAGCATCCTGTTCTTGGTGATGCCCCTATTCTTTCTTCACAGTAGAACACCAAGTCAGTTCAGCTTCAGGGAGATCAATCTGCCCAGTTTGGAATCATAAGTGATTATGAATTAATTTCTAATAACCTTCTATGGTGCAAAAGACAATTAACCCCTTAAGGACCAAGGGCGTACAGGTACGCCTTTGCTCCCTGGTACTTAAGGACCAAGAGCGTACCTGTACGCCCGTGGGAATTACGGTCCCCGCCGCGTGCGGGGCAGGGACCGGGCCGGGGTGACTGCTGATATCTATCAGCAGGCACCCCGCGCAAATGCACAGGGGGGTCATTAGACCCCCCCATGTCGGCGATCGGTGCAAATCGCAAGTGAATTCACACTTGCGATTTGCGCCAATTCCGGGTCATTACGGGTCTATGGTGACCCGGTGACCCGGAATAGAAGAGGGATCGCGGGTGTCCTAGACACCCACGATCCCCCTGTAGCGATAGGAGTGAGTTGCCACCCCTCCTATCTCTGCTATTGGTGGTCTAGACGCGACCACCAATAGCAGATCGGGGGCGGAGGGGTTTACTTTCGGTTTCCCCGTTCTGCCCACCCACAATAGGCGGGGCAGGACGGGGAAACCGACAGGGACCAGTGCCGAAGATCCACTTACCCAACGGCAACGGCAGCGGGCGACGATCAGCGGCGGCAGCGGGCGACGATCGGCGTAAGAAGAGGACCGCGACACAGCTCCCTGGATCCAACGGAAGCCGGTGAGTTACTTAGCAACATCTGGAGGGCTACAGTCTGAGACCACTTTAGTGGTCTCTAAACTGTAGCCCTCCAGACGTTGCAAAACTACAACTCCCAGCATGCCCAGAGAGCTGTTAAGGCTTGCTGGGAGTTGCAGTTTTGCAACAGCTGGAGGTCTACAGTTTGAGACCACTGCAAAGTGATCTCTATACTGTGCACCTCCAGATCTTGCAAAACTACAACTCCCAGCATGCCCAGACAGCAGTTTGCTGTCTGGACATGCTGGGAGTTGTAGTTTTGCAACATCTGGAGGTCCACAGTTTGGAGACCACTGTGCAGTGGTCTCTAAACTATAGCTCTCCAGATGTTGCAAAACTGCAACTCCCAGCATGCCTAAACAGCAAACAGCTGTCTCTGCATGCTGGGAGTTGTAGTTGCGATCCCTCCAGCTGTTGCATAACTACATCTCCCAGCATGCCTTTCGGCGATCAGTACATGCTGGGAGTTGAAGTTTTGCAACAGCTGGAGGCACACTGGTTGGAAAATACTGAGTTAGGTAACAGAACCTAACTGAAGGTTTTCCAACCAGTGTGCCTCCAGCTGTTGCAAAAGTACAACTCCCATCATGCACGGTCTGTCAGTACATGCTGGGAGTTGTAGTTTTGAAACAGCTGGAGGTTTGCCCCCCCCATGTGAACGTACAGGGTACATTCACACTGGCGGGTTTACAGTAAGTTTTCTGCTTCAAGTATGAGCTGCGGCAAATTTTTCACCGCAGCGCAAACTCCTAGCGGTAAATTCACTGTAAACCCGCCAGTGTGAACGTACCCTAAAAACACTACACTACACTACACTTACACATAATAAAGAGTAAAACACTACATTTACACCCCCTTACACTGTCCCCCTAATAAAAATAAAAAACATATTGTACGGCAGTGTTTCCAAAACAGAGCCTCCAGCTGTTGCAAAACAACAACTCCCAGCATTTCCGGACAGCCACTAACTGTCCAGGCATGCTGGGAGTTTAGCAACAGCTGGAGGCACCCTGTTTGGGAATCACTGGCGTAGAATACCCCTATGTCCACCCCTGTGCAATCCCTAATTTAGTCCTCAAATGCGCATGGCGCTTTCTCACTTCAGAGCCCTGTCGTATTTCAAGGAAACAGTTTAGTGCCACATATGGGGTATCTCCGTACTCAGGAGAAATTGCACTACTAATTTTGGGGGCTTTTTTTCCTTTTACCCCTTATGAAAAAGAAAAGTTGGGGTCTACACCAGCCTGTTAGTGTAAAAAAAAATTTTTTTTTACGCTAACATGCTGGTGTTGTCCTTTACTTTTTATTTTCACGGGAGGTAAAAGGAAAAAAAGAACTCCAAAATTTGTAACGCAATTTCTCCTGAGTACGGAAATACCCCATATGTGGGCGTAAAATGCTCTGCGGACGCACAACAAGGCTCAGGAGTGAGAGCGCACCATGTACATTTGAGGCCTAAATTGGTGATTTGCACAGGGGTGGCTGATTTTACAGCGGTTCTGACATAAACCCCAAAAAATAAATACCCACATGTGACCCCATTTTGGAAACGACACCCCTCACGGAACGTAACAAGGGGTATAGTGAGTCTGAACACCCCACAGGTGTTTGACACATTTTCATTAAAGTTGGATGGGAAAATGAAAAAAAAAATTTTTTTTCACGAAAATGCTGGTGTCACCCTAAATTTTTCATTTTCACAAGGGAAAATAAAAAAAGCCCCCCAAAATTTGTAACCCAATTTCTTCTGAGTAAGAGCATACCCCATATGTGGATGTAAAGTGCTCTATGGGTGCACTACAATGCTCAGAAGAGAAGGAGCGCCATTGGGATTTTGAAGAGAAAATTTGTCCGGAATTGAAGGCCACTTGCGTTTACAAAGCCCCCATGGTACCAGAACAATGGACCCCCCCATATGTGACCCCATTTTGGAAACTACACCCCTCATGTAATGTAATAAGGGTACAGTGAGCATTTATGCCCCACAGGTGTCTGACAGATTTTTGGAACAGTGATCCGTGAAAATGAAAAATCGTTAATTTCTAACGATAATTTGTTTTCCCTTAGTCCTAACAGTAGCACAGATGGGGTATTCCACCCCCCGCGAACTGGTAGGACAGATGGAAGTTTTATTGAACCTAATTAAACAATCAGTAAGACACACCCACAACCCCCTGTATAAGTAAGAGGGTCATCCTCTGCCTCATTGTGTAGTAACAAGAAGAACTAAAGGTAAATAATAGAAGAAAATAACTTAACTAGGGAGGGAAAGTTGTGCTACTGTTAGGACTAAGGGAAAACAAATTATCGTTAGAAATTAACGATTCCCTTACGTCCTAACCAGTAGCACAGATGGGGAAATGGCAAGCAGAAACCCTATGAGGGAGGGCTCTCATGCCTAACGGCAGATAATACTGTCCGTCCAAATGAGGAAAAATCGGCCAATCTACTGTCAAGTCTGTAGTGGGTGATAAATGTGGAGAGTGAACTCCAGGAAGCAGCTTTGCATATATGTTCCAAGGGAACAAGACTCCTTTCCGCAAAGGAGGTAGATACAGACCTGGTGGAATGAGCCTTTACAAACTCAGGAGGCTCCTTACCTTGGGATACCATGGCAATACGAATGGCATCTTTTACCCATCTACTGATGGAGGGCTTTGAAGCTTTAAGACCTCTCTTGGGTCCTGAAAAGAGAATTAGCAGATTTTCATCCTTCCGGAACTCCAAAGATCTTCTTATATAGATCTGGAGACATCTCGAGATATCTAGGCAATGAAGAGAACTATCTTCATTGGAGGATGGAGGAGGAGAAAATACTGGCAGGGATATAACTTGATTTATATTTTGGAATGATGGAACCTTAGGTATAAAGAATGGCATGAATCTGAGTAACACTCGATCCGGCAAAAATTTAGTATATGGTTCAAGTGCCGAGAGCGCTTGAAGTTCCCCAATCCTCTTGGCTGAAGTGATTGCCAGTAAAAAAGTTATTTTAATGGTAACAAACTTCATGTCCACCTCCTCCAAGGGCTCAAAGGGGGGAGATGCTAACCCCTTGAGCACCATCGATAAGTCCCATGCTGGGACAGGTTGTATAATTGTAGGTTTTAACCTTGAGGATCCCCTCAAGAATATTTTGACTAGTGGGTCTTGAGACAATGGTTTATTGAGAAAGGCAGAGATGGCTGATACCTGAACTCTGGGTGTGGAAGGAGATAGATTATTGTCTAATCCGTCCTGGAGAAAGTTGAGGATTGTGGCAACAGCTGGATTCTGTCCAGGTAGTTGTTTCTTGGAGCACCAAGACTGAAAAGTTGTCCAAATTCTTTTATAGGCTCTGTTAGTGGACTCCGCTCTGGAATGCGAGAGGGTATTCAAGACCGCACTAGAAAGCCCTTCTAGATGTGGAAGGGACTGGTCAACCTCCAGGCTGTCAGGTTGAACATTTGAAGATTTGAGCAGCTGTGAGTGTCCCCCGACACTAGTGCTTGCTCTGGGGGAAGCCTCCAGAATTGTCCCCGACTCATTTGCAAGAGTTGGGTAAACCAAGCTCTCTTGGGCCAAAATGGAATTATGGCTATGACAGAGGCTTGGTCCTGCCTGATTTTCATCAATACCCTTGGGATCAAGGAAATTGGAGGGAAGATGTAGGCCAGCCTGAACCTCCATGGGATTGAGAGAGCATCGATTGCTACTGGGTTGTCTTCCCTGTACAGGGAACAAAATCTCACCACTTTGGTGTTGAACCTTGTTGCCATAAGATCTATTTCTGGCATACCCCACCTGAGTATTATTTGTTTGAACATCTCTGGATGGAGAGACCATTCTCCAGTTGAAAGTCCTCTGCTCAGGCGGTCGGCGATCACATTGAGAGATCCCCGAATGTGAACTGCCGACAGGTGGGTTAGGTTCCTCTCTGCCCAATCCAAGATCAGACCCACCTCTCTGAGGAGGCTTTGTGATCGAGTGCCTCCCTGCTTGTTGATGTACAATACAGCAGTCATGCTGTCGGATCAGATCTTTACTGCTTTCCCTTGAAGAAGAGAAGCAAAGTGGAGGAGTGCTAATCTGATGGCTCGAATCTCGAGGAGATTGGAGGTTAACCCTCTCTCCTGAGGAGACCAAGATCCCCGCACTAACAGATCCAAGAGATGCGCTCCCCAACCTACAAGGGACGCGTCGGTAGTAAGTATGATCCAAGGGGGTTGGATCATTGACTTGCCGTCCTCGAGGTGAGACCACCATCTGAGAGAGGACCTGACTCGATAAGACAGGGAGTGGCACTTGTTTAGGCCCGAGGGCCTGAGATTCCAAGTGGCGAGCACCTCTGATTGAAGAGGGCGTAGATGCCAAAGAGCCCAAGGAACCGCATCCACGGTAGCGGACATAAGTCCCAACATCCGCATGAGAGTGCGAATGGAAACTCTCCGGGGTACAGAGAGAAAAAGGGCCGATTCCTGTACCCGAGATTTCCTCTCGGGAGAGAGGTAGAGTGTCATGGAGATTGAGTCGACTATGAAGCCGAGAAACCTCACTGAGGTAGTTGGGAGGAAATTGGATTTGGCCCAATTGACTATCCACCCTAACTGGTGAAGGAAGGATACTGCTAGTTGCAGATGTTGGGACAGGATCGCAGAAGAAGGAGCTCTGAGGAGCCAATCGTCTAGGTAGGGAACGATGCTGAGCCCCTGGAGCCTTAGAGCAGCGACTACCGCTACCACCACTTTGGTAAATGTGTGTGGGGCCGAAGAAATTTCAAACGGGAGGGCTACAAACTGGAGGTGTTTTAGAACTCCCCCTACCTGAACTGCGATCCTTAGATACTTTCTGGATACCAGATGAATAGGAATATGAAGGTAAGCATCCTTTAGATCCAGAGTAGCCAGGTAATCCCCTTGCGAGATGAGGTTGACCACAGATTGAATAGTTTCCATACGAAAGCGTTTGTGCTTCACATACTGATTGAGATATCTCAGATCTATAATCATCCGCCAGTCTCCTGTTACCTTGGGAACTAGGAAGACTGGAGAATAAATTCCTGACCCCAGCGCTGAAAGAGGAACTTCCTCTAAGGCATTCTTCTGGATGTATTCCAGAATGTAGGTTTCTAGCGCCCCCTGTTTGATTGGTGAAAAAACTCTTGTCTCCACATAATTGGATGGGGGAATTGATTCGAGGTCTATCGAATAACCATCCGAGATTAATCTCAGGACCCAAGGATCCTGAATGTGGAGGGACCAGGCGCTTAAAAAGTGGTGAAGACGACCACCAACTGGAATCTGGGGGGCAGGATGGGAAACTGGAAAGGTCACCTCGGCAAGGATCCCAGAGCTTCGTAGAAGCCCGCAGTCAGAGCTTTCTGTTGTCTTTGGAGCCACGGGAGCGTTTTCCGCCCCGGCGTTGATTACCCCATTCTCTCTGAGGCTTAGGCTGGGGGGCTGATCCGCCCCCAGAACGCCGGCCTCGACCACGAAAGGAGGAATAAGGAAGGGACTTGCCTTTCTTGTCAGAAAGTCCCTCCATAATGCGGTCCAGCTCAGCTCCGAAAAGAATGCCGGGTTCGTAAGGCATAGCACATAAGGTGTTCTTGGAAGAGTTGTCAACCTTCCAAGGTTTTAACCATAGAGGACGTCGTCCAGCGGAAGCCAGGGCCATAGACTTGGAGGCCAATTTAAGATGCTGGGTGGAAGCATCGCACAAAAAATCAACGGCCAGATTCGACGTCTTGAAGGATGAAAGAATTTCATCTCTAGGAACCCCCTGGTCCAAATCCGACTGGATGTTAGAAAGACGGGTCTTCAAAAAGTTTGCTACCTCAGAGCAAGCTATCGCCACTGATGCAGACGCAGAAGCAGTGGAGTAGGAGCGCCTCATGGCACAGTCAGCCTTTCGATCCATTGGATCCTGCAAGGAAGACCCATCCTCAGCAGGGACCACTGTCCTCTTGGACAGTTTGGCAACTGCCATGTCAACCTTAGGGACAGGGCCCCAGGAAGAAAGCTGAGATTCCTGTATAGGAAACATGGTCTTAAATCTTTTAGTAAAGACCGGACCCTTTTCTGTTTTTTTCCATTCCGTTCTAAGCACGGACAGAAGGGTATCATCCGCTTTAAGACCCTAGGTCCCTTAGAGGCGGAGGTAGAGGCTTCCCCGGGATCAACATCCTGGTCCCCCGACCGGATGGATCTCAGAAGACGCTGGGTCTTTTCCAGCGGAAAAAAATAAGATGCAGTGACCTCCTCATCCGAAGAGGAGGACTTGGAATCTTCTCTCTCCTGATCCACAGACATCTCCATTCTGGGAGGTGAAAAAGGTCTGGCGCGTTTCTGAGAGACAACGTGTTTCAGCTCCTCAATAGAGGCTTGCATAGCCGACATGTTAGAGGAGACCCACACATACATATCTTGGACTGTAGGTTCAGTCTGATGGGAAGGTAGAGACTTAGCCCTACAAGGAGGGCAGCTGGAAAATTCATAATTATCCTCCAGGGGAGTATTGCAGTCATGGCAAGAGAGGTGCTTGCGCTTGGCGGATCTTTTTGCCAAGCCTTCACGATCTCCTGAGCCCTCGGTCGACATATCTAGGTAAATATGAGAGGAGTGATTAGATAATGTAGCGGCAAGAAAAAATTGCGGCTAGCTAAAATATAATTAAAATACCCAAAGTTCTCAGCAAGAGACTAGGTAAGATAGAGAGATAGGGAAACAGTAGTATCCGCAAGGATGCACTACTGGACTCAAAAAGACAGGACTGTGGAAGTACCAACAGCTCTGCGCTCTAGGAGGCTGAATGGCAGCCTAGGGGGAGTTTAAATATCCTCCTGGCTGGCGCCAAAACAAGACTCCGCCCACAAGGCGGAGTTGCAGAAAAAAGAAATCCTGTCTTACAAAAAACAGGAGGAAAAGGAACCCTATTAGTTAGAGGGTTATAGAAGAGGCTCCTCGCTCGGTTTCGCCGCATTATTGGCAAAAACGGCGCAAAAAAAACGAGTCGGGAGCGAAGAGAGAAACAGGAAGTGACGTCAGACGCCGCTGACGCACTTCCGGCCGGGGCCGCGATTGGAGTCGCGGCTCCGAGGAATAGAAGCAGATGGGCGCAAACTAAGCCCAGAACTGCAAGTAAGAAAACCCCCCCCCCTCCAACAGGAGTAAGGGGGTCACCATCTGTCCCACTGTCCGGGAGGACAGAAAAAAACACAATGAGGCAGAGGATGACCCTCTTACTTATACAGGGGGTTGTGGGTGTGTCTTACTGATTGTTTAATTAGGTTCAATAAAACTTCCATCTGTCCTACCAGTTCGCGGGGGGTGGAATACCCCATCTGTGCTACTGGTTAGGACGTAAGGGAATGCAATTTTCCACTTGCACAGCCCACTGTTCCAAAGATCTGTCAAATGCCAGTGGGGTGTAAATGCTCACTGCACCACTTATTAAATTCTGTGAGGGGTGTAGTTTCCAAAATAGGGTCACATGTGGGGGGGGGGGGGTCCACTGTTCTGGCACCATGGGGGGCTTTGTAAATGCACATGGCCCCTGACTACCATTCCATACGAATTCTCTTTCCAAAAGCTCAATGGTGCTCCTCCTTTTCTGAGCATTGTAGTTTGCCCGTAGTGCACTTCAGGTCCACTTATGGGGTACCTCCATACTCAGAAGAGATGGGGTTACAAATTTTGGGGGGTATTTCCTGCTATTAACCCTTGCAAAAATGTGAAATTTGGGGGGGGGGGAAACACACATTTTAGTGAAAAAAAATATATATTTTTTTTACATATGCAAAAGTTGTGAAACCCGTGTGGGGTAATAAGGCTCCTCAAGGGGTCTAGTTTCCAAAATGGTATGCCATGTGTTTTTTTGCTGTTCTGGCACCATAGGGGCTTCCTAAATTTGACATGCCCCCCGAGCAAAATTTGCTCTCAAAAAGTCAAATATCACTCCTTCTCTTCTGAGCATTGTAGTTCGCCCGTAATGCACTTCAGGCCAACTTATGGGGTGCCTCCATACTCAGAAGAGATGGGGTTACAAATTTTGGGGGGTATTTTTTGCTATTAACCCTTGCAAAAGGGTTAAAACACTTACTGATTGTAATTTTAAATACTTTATAAGTTTTTATAATGGGGTCATTTGTGGGGTATTTCTAATATGAAGACCCTTCAAATCCACTTCAAACCTGAACTGGTCTCTGAAAAAAAGTGAGGTTCAAAATTTTGTGAAAAATTGGAAAAGTGCTGCTGAACTTTGAAGCCCTCTGGTGTCTTCCAAAAGTAAAAACACGTCAATTTTATGATGCAAACATAAAGTAGACATATTGGAAATGTGGAAAAAAATATATTTTGAATATCCAGTTTCCTTACAAGCAGAAAGCTTCAAAGTTAGAAAAATGCAAAATTTTCTAATTTTTCATCAAATTTTGGGATTTTTCACCAAGAAAGGATGCAAGTTACCACAAAATTTTACCACTATGTTAAAGCAGAATATGTCACGAAAAAACAATCTCGGAATCAGATTGATAACTAAAAGCATTCCAGCGTTATTAATGTTTAAAGTGACAGTGGTCAGATGTGCAAAAAATGCTCTGGTCCTAAGGTGTAAAATGGCCTGGTCCTTAAGGGGTTAAAGGGGTACCCCGTTGGAAACCTAAATTTTTATTTTCAAATCAACTGGTGCCAGAAAGTTAAACAGATTTGTAAATGACTTCTGTTAGAAAATCTTAATCCTTCCAGTACTTATCAGCTGCTGTATACTACAGACAAAGTTGAATTGTTCTTCCTGTTTGACCAGAGTGCTCTCTGCTGACACCTCTGTCTGTTTCAGGAACTGTCCAGAGTAGGGGCATATCCCCATACCAAACCTCTCCTGTTCCGGACAGTTCCTGACATGGACAGAGGTGTAAGTAGAGAGCACTGTGGCAGAAAAGAACTAATTAACTTCCTCTGGGGGCATACAGCAGCTGATAATTACTGGAAGAATTAAAACATTTTTTTTAATAGAAGTAATTTACAAATCTGTTTAACTGTTTATTTTGTATATTCATTTATTGTGGCCATGTACTGATGCTCTGATATTGTTTACATTCATTGCCAATGTATATTCTACACGTTATGCCTATCAATTCGGTTACCTTGTCTTCTCTATTATACATCTTTGTCCCTATATTCCTCTTGACTTTTCTGCATTGTGTTGTGTATGTAATGTGTAACTTTTCCTAAATAAAGCTTTGATATTTGGATTATTGGAGTAGTGTTGGTACCTCTTTGATGGGTGTATATAGTATTTTCAGTCCAGCTCACAGCATCTATACATGGTTGTGTGAGATTTGTGTATTTATATGCAAAGAAAACTTCTAAATATTAACAAGTCCATCCAACGGAGACCTTTCCCTTTTCATATTCATCTGGCCTAGATTGCCAGGACAATTTCTTCCAGCCAAAACTCATCTGAGCAGTACCTGCCAGACAAACCTCTTAGGCTCCGTACCTTTCTAGCACCCTTCTTACCTTGCCAAATTTATAGTGCTCCCAACAATAATAATTCCTCCTTGGTTCCCCCGTGAATTAAAATGTGTAGGCAAGTGGGTTTAGAGGAAGATTGTAATTAGGTCTTCTCAATAGGTAGGTTACTTCATTAAGTAGACAGGCCCTCAAAGTGTGTTGTTTCCCAATTCGGTAGGTGCCATAAGTATGTAGTTTCCGAGTATAAAGGTCCCCAGTAAGTATAGGTTCCCCATGTAGATGTCCCACAGTTGGTAGCTTCCCCTGTAGATAGGGCCTCAGTTGGTAGGTTCTCCCTGCAGATAACCTCCAGTAGATAGGTTTCCCCTGTAGATAGCTCTCAAGTAGGTAGTTTCCCCCTGCACTGTATATAGTTCCTATAGTTTGTATATAGGCCCCAGTAGGTAGGTTTTCCCTATTGCAAAGATAAATATATATATATTCTAGCTCACATTTTACCCAGTTACTGCTTTCTGCTATTTTCATGGCTGCATGTAGCTTTATACCTGTGGCCACCAGGGGTCATGAATGCCTCCACCTCCAGAAGGCACACATGAAGTTATCCTGCACATGTACCTCCCAAGACCTCTAATGCCTTAATGCATAAAGTGACCTGCTGTCTGGATAAGCGCCACTTTTAATTTTAAGTGCATCCTAAGAATGAACAGCCATACAGTTTATAGGGGGGCGGTTAAAACCATACAACCACCTGATTGTGTACGCCCCTGATCATGGTGTATTATTAAATAATAAACCACAGGCTATTGTGTATACTGACTTGGCATGGTTGGGTTGTCTGCCATCTTAATTTCCATTCCTCTCTTATATGTTTTTCTACAGCTGCCTACATTTCATATTATGGGTTTGTAGAGAGTGGGGATGGAGTCTAATCACTATACTTCTGCTGAATAACATGTAACTGCAGTAAGTAACATAAGCCTTCTGTCTCCTTACTTACACTATAGAGAATTATACAGTGGCAATTTCCTCTCCCTCTCAACTTTTACAGACAGGGAAGAACAATGACAGGCTCCATCGCATAGAGCACACTAGGCAATCTGAACACAGAAGACACAGTCAGTGTGATATAACTGCAGCTGATGAGTGCATGGACTCAATGGACTCACCTACTGTCACTGAGGTCTATTAGGGCAGATTTCAGAGGTATATAGAGATAACCATGGAGGATTGAGATGGCTCTCAGGAAGTCAGGTGACACGGGACAGATCACTTCTATGACACATTAAGCACTAAAAATTTGTCAGACTGGTGGTCACACAACCCAGCTACAGTAATGAAATGAATGACTGTAGCAGAGCTGGGAGAAAACAAATGGCACTTAATAATAATGGCAGGGAGTGTGCATTATATGGATTAACTCCCCCAGCCAACAAACCCCCCCCCCCCCCCCAAACCACAAGTACTTCTTTAGTTTTGGTAGCTCTGATCTACTATGTAGAGACCTGATACTTCTAATTACATAAAAATAATTCAAACACGCTGCAAAAGAGATAGTCCTCAGTCTTATAGGTCACTGCTCATGATGTGGAACTACAGATCAAAGCATGGTATGCTCTTGGTAAATTCACACAGGCAAAAAGAAGTGCCCGTGTAAAGCACCGTGCTGCAGCTCTCATTTAGTCATGGACAGCACAGATGGGCCAGCACTGAAGCTCCCATTGACTTTAAAGGGAGCTTTGGGGTTGAACTGCATTGAAATAAGGTGACAGTTAATTTCTTTTTGGCACTTTCCCCATCAGTCAATAGGAGCAGAGTTTTGAGCCTCGAGACCGCGCTATTTTTTGTGTTTGTACTGGCCATGAACAAGGCAAGTAGAAGTAATACATCAATGGTTGTCCACCTATACAATTGTATTACAACACTCCAGAAAATGCTGATATAGTAGGTGGACCTGTTGGAATTGCCACAGTGCTTGTGCATTGTATGTACCTTAAGATCACTGCAAAATAACTATATTTGTTGCATTTTACACACGTTTAGATGATGTCACAGTTGAACGTCATTTATTATATAATGCATGTCCCCGCAGAGTTTCTTACACAGGGATTGATAGCGATTAAGGAAACACACAGTATTATATTCCTTCGAATGAAGATGAACACATTTGCAGAAGTAAAAATATACTTTAATAGAAAAGCATGTAAGACTTAGTCAGGGAGATTGATGGCAAATCAGTATGAAATGGATTCGGATTCTTTTATTCTCCCTGGTGGAAAAGGGGTTTCATCAATAACTTGATATCTGGCCATAGGGAATATTAGGAATGCGGCTCCCTGCCCCCTAAGTGTTGCCGTGACAACAAGGACTTGCACAAATTCACATTTGCATTTTAATGGTTGTAGAATTAGGATACAAAATTAAAGCAACCCACTGCCTGGGGATTAGATTCATTGCACAAAATGAATCTGATGCAGAGAGGGTTAACACCACATACAATGCACAGCTTGTTACATACAACAGTCAGGTAAATAGGAGCCTATAGCTACTTCTCATCGTACTCTAGAGGATGGAAATCTATCACTGAACTCTACATCACAGGCAGACAAGCTTATACCCAATACGACAGGCTGTCCTACACCACAAAGTCAGCAGACGCTACTTGTCACATTTTTCTTGCAGTTTTTAAGTACTTTTTGTGGATATTTTTTTTTTTTGGGGGGGGGGGGGTATAAACCCCCCCCCCCCCCCCCCCCCGAAAAAAAAGGCCCTAAGAACAACAGAAAAGGTCCATATCATGGAGTCAAGACCTGACTCCCACTTGGTTCTACTGACTCCAATGTAGATCTGGGTCTTGCAGCCTTAATATGAATGTTTAACTGTGACAATATAATATGGATGTCTGAAAAACACCATGATCGCCATGTTGGATTGCGGTGGTTGGCAATGGGAATGTCAGTCTTCTGGGTTACTAGCCACAGGGGAAGGAACAACTATTGGCCTAGACCCTGGATGGTGCCTAGTTCCGGTAAAGGGACATAAGTGGTGATGCCAGAACCCTGTGCCATTATGCCAAGGGGAGATAACTTGTGTATCAGGATGGATTGTTGATGCTATGTAGAGTTATAAAACAGCCTCATGAGATGCAGTGGGAATGCTCTTGGCCTGTGCATTTGGAGAGGTAGGTCTGTGTTTGTATATTGGAGTTCTGGCTTGTCCTCTGCAGGAGGGAAAATGGAGGTTGATAAGGCATTGAAGGGTGGAAGCTAAAATATGTGACATAGGCCTTTGTGAAGCTGATGAAGGGGGCTACCTGCACTGTTGAAGCACTGTACAGAGTAAAAGCCTGTGTCTTGCTCCCCTGCAGGTAAGTGCACCCTTACTGCTCCTAGCTCCTGATCCCAGTCTCTTTTTCTGCATTGCAGCCCCTACTGATCATGTGACGGTCACTAGAAACTGCAGTGCAGATAAAGATGCCAAGGCCAGGACAAAGGAGAAGGAAGCATTGTGTTAGACCCCCTTTCAGTATTAATCAGCTTCAAAAGGTAGACCAAAAGGGAAAAAGGGATTTTACTCTTGGTACATTTTTCAGCCATTTATACTTAAAAAAAGTGGCCCAAAAAACTATATGGGAACATATCCTCACTGCATTCATGATGTGTTTTCTGTTTTCATTAGTAAACTCAAAATGTAAATGCAACAAAAATTGCAATGTGGGACCAGCTTTTCAGCACTTTTTGGTCACTCTTCTAGTGTGTATAGAAGGAAGGGGAGGGACCTGGAGGAAGGGACCTGGGCTTGCTACTGTTTAAATGGTCCAGATCCTGCCTGCAGTTCACAACACCATGTGCTAGCTGTGGCCACTTGCGTGGCATGGAAGAGTGTTCTTATATATTTACTAATATGTTTTTGAGCAGGTTCTTAAAAGGGTACTCCGCTGCTCAGCATTTGGAACAATCTGTTCCGAACGCTGGAGCCGGTACCGGGAGCTCGTGATGTCATAGCCCTGCCCCCTCATGATGTCACGCCCCACCCCCTCAATGCAAGTCTATGGGAGGGGGCTATGATGGCTGTGGAGTACCCCTTTAAGATACAGTTGGACTATGTAGGTCAGAAGAATCCATCAGTACCATCAGTACCCATCACTGCCAGGGGTACCAGGAAGAGCCAGATTCTCTTACCCCTAGAGCAAAAATAATGCTCTTGGTCTGGGGTGGCCACATACTCGTTTTTTTTTTTTATAAGACATGAAAGGCCAAAATCCATGGCTCTTCTCAATCATGGTAATACTAAGTTGCTGCTGCTTGGTTTGCATCTAGCTGGTTATGAAAAAGCAGAGGGACCCCACACTTTATTTTTAATGATTCATAAAAATAAAAAAACAGCATGGACCAGTCACTAGTCATTAGAAACATCAAAGTCCAGAACTGAGTAGCGAGGAAGCGTAAGTGAAGTCCTAGGGGGCTGAATGACCTGGCATTGTAAAAAATCTTACATTCGATTGGAGGAACAGTAGAGCTCTTTTTTTTGTATAAAAATTGATATTTATTGTATTCTTCTTGAAAAATGTCAGACAGTACATAAATTAATAAATCAGAGTAAAAGAAGTTTGTCCTTAAAGTAGTCATCTATGTAGGAAAAATAATTTGAAAGTAGCTGAGTTATTTGGGCTTCAATATCTGAATTCTTTTCTTACCATCTTGGGCTTTCCCCTGGGAAGGCCTGATTACTTTACCATAGTGGTGGATCCATCTTCTAGAAGGTGACCTTGCTTCCTTCTCCTTCAAGATATCAGCCTCTGTTAGACTCTCTCAGCTATCATTCTTTTCCAAGATGACAGCCTTAGTCTCAGCTCCATCTTCCTTCCTCTAAATTCCTTACCATGTCCTCATGTATGAACCTATATATACACTGGTCAAAAAAATAAAGGGAACACTTAAACAACACAATGTAACTCCAAGTCAATCACACTTCTGTGAAATCACACTGTCCACTCAGGAAGCTACACTGATTGACAATCAATTTCACATGCTGTTGTGCAAATGGAACAGACAACAGGTGGAAATTATAGGCAATTAGCAAGACACCCCCAATAAAGGAGTGGTTCTGCAGGTGGTGACCACAGACTAATTCTCAGTTCCTATGCTTCCTGGCTGATGTTTTGGTCACTTCTGAATGATAGCGGTGCTTTCACTCTAGTGGTAACATGAGACGGAGTCTACAACCCACACAAAAGGTTGTTTTAAGGACATTACATCAAAGTTGGATCAGCCTGTAGTGGAGTTTTCCACTTTTGATTTTGAGTGTGACTCCATATCCAGACCTCCATGCGTTGATAAATTTGATTTCCATTGATAATTTTTGTGTGATTTTTATTTTTATAACAAGTAGTTTTTATCAAAGTTTTCAAATCAGTAGATACATAATGTAACAATTGTGGGCATAAGTGAGACAAAGTACACAAAAAGGAAACGGCATCATGTCCCCATGTTCTCTCCCAACCAGCCTGCAGTATTTGGCTTCATGCCAACTCAGGGACTGGTGCAACCCACTCTTGTCACCTCACCAGCTCAAGTCCTGTCACATCATTTTTGTGTGATTTTGTTGTCAACACATTCAACTATGTAAAGACGAAAGTATTTCATACCATTAGTTCATTCATTCAGATCTAGGATGTGTTATCTTAGTGTTCCCTTTATTTTTTTAGCAGTGTACTATAGTCATGGGTGTGTCTGTTTAAATTAAGGGTATATTCTTTATCATTGACAGTATGTCTACTGTCACTGAGTGTTCATCTGTATACTGTACATATATGGATCATTACAAGTACAATCCTCTTCCTTTGTGGGTTTGGCATTATATACATTAGGTTTTTGGTATATCCTTTCCTGATTGGCTACTTCTTGGGTGCTCATATGGCTTAGCTCTGCAACCAATCCTCCCACGCTTCATGTGTACTAAAATATATTGTATTGTCAGTAGTTCTGAATATATATATATATATATATATATATATATATATATATATATATTTATATCCAACACTGTGAATTTTACATTGTTTATCAAATACACTCAATTCTTGATGGTGATCCTGTGCATTAAATAATATCACATTTCATATAATTTAACAGGCATGCAACATATTCCAGGCCTAGTACATAGGCATATGCTTTAGATTAAAATCTGAATATTTCTGAATAAATCTGATTTGTTCAGAAATTATTAGCTCACTAGTTTATTGCAACAACCAAGAAATTCTGTCCCACTGTATGTTCAGAATGTTCTGTCTGTATTTTACATTCTTCTGAAGGGAAGACAGTGTTACGGTAAGGATAAAAATCCCACAAACCCCACATTACAAATGAATAAATATTATTTTTCTTTTTTAACTATTGTGTCTGGGGAAGTACAGTGCGGATGCCATCAACAGTACAGCTATATCTATCCACTTATTTATTTATTTACTTTCTACATTCTCATCAAATTGTGTTACCTCAAGTGTCCCAATAAGATGACATCATTCTGGGTCTTCACACTAATATAATACCTGTGCAATAAGTGACTCACATCTCCCTCATCTATCCATGGTTAATTTCGGCATTTTTATAAACTACCGTACCATAGTAAAAAGATGGACATGACACACATTTATGAAAAGTACCGTTTCCCTGTTGTACAAAATTACTACAGCTACATTCCATATAAATTAATATACAAATTTAATTACTTATTTATTTATGTGGCGCTAACAGTAATTGTTTGCTAAAACTGTCTCCAGGGAAATGAAGCGGCTATTTTGTATTTCCTTTTTTGCATATAAATCAAATCTGTGTTCCAATTTGCCACTCTATGTAGCTATCATTTTGTCATAGTAAATCTCCACTAGTGGTAATGAGATGGTCATAATGATTATAATAGGTGTGCACCGCAATTAAAAAGTAAGATCTGGATTTTTAGTAGGTTTTCTCCCGACATCTAGTGACTTCATTTATATACAGTGACCCCCTGACCTACGATGGCCCCGACATACGATAATTTCAACATGCGATGGCCTCTCAGAGGCCATTGCATGTTGAAGGCAGCATCAGCATACAATGCTTTTGTATGTTGGGGCCATCGCATAAAAGGCTATCCGGCAGTGCTGACTGCTTCAGCTGCTGCCGGATAGCCGTTTACGGTGCCCCATGTGCTCCGGTGATGGTCTCCTACCTGTCCTCGGGGCTCCGGAGCGTCCTCTTCATGATCCCCTCCATCGCCGG
Source organism: Hyla sarda (assembly GCF_029499605.1). NCBI lineage: Eukaryota > Metazoa > Chordata > Amphibia > Anura > Hylidae > Hyla > Hyla sarda. The sequence goes on along the minus strand of NC_079194.1, from coordinate 67,434,334 downwards.
CGCTCTCCTTCGTCGTCATCACGTCGCACGCATGCCGTCCCGTCATCCAACAGGATCGGCGTGCGTGCGTAGTGACATGATGACGGCGACGGAGAGCGAGGATCCCAGGGAAGCAGAGACGTCCGGAGCGTTGGGGACACCACGGGGACGTGGCGGCAGCGATGGAGGGCGACATCCAGGGCATCGGTGATGGGTCCGGAGCGGCGGGGACAGGTGAGTACAGCTTCCGATACTTTACATTGCACGGATCCCTCAACATACGATGGTTTCAACAACGCATTACCAGATGGATAAGATGTCTGATCGCGGGGGTCCCGCTGCTGGGGACCCCTGTGATCTTGGCTGCGGCACCCCAGAGATCCGGTGCACGGAGCGAACCTCGCTCCGTGCCGGATGACTGGTGATGCAGAGCAGAGGCTCGTTGCGTTACAGTAATCATGACCGTGACGTCATGAGCCTTTTGCGATGCACCCAACGCTCTAAACGAATGCCGTGAGCAGCGGGGAGAACATCCTTTGGATAGGGTATAAGATGTCTAGTACCCCTTTAAGTGGAAACCTAGTGTCACGATTCGGCTTACAGGTTGTGGATCCTCTGTGTCAGCGAGGGATTGGCGTGGACCGTGCTGGTGGACCGGTTCTAAGAGGCTACTGGTGTTCACCAGAGCCCGCCGCAAAGCGGGATGGTCTTGCTGCGGCAGTAGCAACCAGGTCGTATCCACTAGCAACGGCTCAACCTCGCTGACTGCTGAGAAGGCGTGGGACAGAAGGACTAGGCAGAGGCAAGGTCAGACGTAGCAGAAGGTCGGGGCAGGCGGCAAGGTTCGTAGTCAAGATGGATAGCAGGAGTTCAGGTAACACAGGCTTTGGACAACACTAAACGCTTTCACTGGCACAAGGCAACAAGATCCGGCGAGGGAGTGCAGGGGAAGTGATGTGATATAGCCAGGGAGCAGGTGGAAGCCAATTAAGCTAATTGGGCCAGGCACCAATCATTGGTGCACTGGCCCTTTAAGTCTCAGAGAGCTGGCACGCGCGCGCGCGCCCTAGAGAGCGGAGCCGCGCGCGCCAGCACATGACAGCAGGGGACCGGGACGGGTAAGTGACTTGGGATGCGATTCGTGAGCGGGCGCGTCCCGCTGTGCGAATCGCATCCCCGACGGCCATATCAGTGCAGCGCTCCCGGTCAGCGGGACCGACCGGGGCGCTGCAGGGAGAGAGACGCCGTGAGCGCTCGGCGTAACACCTAGGGTGATTTCCCACACTTTTCTTCCCCAGGACTTGACCCCTGAGCAGGTCACATAATTTTGCACAAAAGACAGGGAGCCATACCCACATGATATGGCCCATGGATGCATCCTATTGCTAGTAATGCTGCAGTTTTACAGGTAAATCCATGTGGCCAATGATCTCCACATGTGAACTTGGCTTTATCATCATCTCTAACATGGGAATGCAGACAGAAGAATAACTCAATGTTCAAATCCCCAAAAAAACTGTAGCAGAGCTCATCACCTACCATGTTCCAACATTCTTCTGCTCACATATCATGGGGCCTATCAGACACCCACAAGCACTAGGGCTTTGGTTCCACTACATCCCCTATAGTTACACAACATACCCTTTCCAAAAGATAGGGGATAAGATGTGTGATCGCAGGGGGCCCTCTGCTGGGACTTGAGACGTGACGTAACGCCACGCCCCCTCCACCCCTTCCCATAGACATGAATGGAGGGGGCATGGCGTGAAATCACAAGGGGGTGTGGCATTACGCCATGTCTCCAGTCCCAGAAAAACCCGGAGGTTTCCGAAACTGGAGATGTGGCGCCTCATACAATGTGCAGGCCCATCGCTACAGGACAGGCAAACCAAGCAATGGCTTGTTGCCCCGAGCTGGCTGGGGGCCCCCGAGCACAGCCAGTTCTTGCCAGTCCTGTAGCGACAGGGCAATTCCCCCCATCACCAGGGCAGGATTAACAATCATGCTCTTGGAGTTTGAGCTCCGGGCCCCAGAGCTTTGGAGTTCTTCTCACCTCACCACAATCACCCCCCCTCCACTTGGTATCTTCCCTCCACCCCGTACTCTTCTCTCAGCCTTCAGCCATCTGAGGAGGGGGAGGGGGGAGGAGAGAGCACAGAGCTGTGAGGAGAGGAGACCGCAGAGGCTTTACAACATGGGGCCTGACTACAGTACGTTTCCCTGCCTGTATATATATATATATATATATATATATATGTGTGTGTGTGTGTGTGTGGATATATATGTGTGTACATATGTGTATGTCTATGTACTCTGCTTGTGTGTATGTGTGTGTTACTACTGTGGATGACTATATGTAAAGTGCATGGGTGTATCTATACCAGTGTTTCCCAACCAGGGGGACTCCAGTTGTCGCAAAACTACAACTCCCAGCATGCCCGGACAGCCAAAGGCTGTCTGGACATGCTGGGAGTTGTAGTTTTGCAACCTCTGTAGGCTCACTGGTTGGGAAACACTGATCTATTCTAGCTGTGTGTGTATGATGCATGTATAGTATCTAATGTGTACAGTATGTGTGTGTATGATGCATGCATGTACAGTATGTAATGTGTACAGTATGTGTGTGTATGATGCATGTACAGCATGTTATGTGTACAGTGTGTGTGTGTATGATGCATGTATAGTATGTAATGTGTACAGTGTGTGTATGAAGCATGCATGTACAGTATGTAATGTGTACAGTATGTGTGTGTATGATGCATGTACAGTATGTAATGTGTACAGTGTGTGTGTGTATGATGCATGTACAGTATGTAATGTGTACAGTGTGTGTGTGTATGATGCATGTATAGTATCTAATGTGTACAGTATGTGTGTGTGTATGATGCATGCATGTACAGTATGTAATGTGTACAGTGTGTGTATGATGCATGTACAGTATGTAATGTGTACAGTGTGTGTGTGTATGATGCATGTATAGTATGTAATGTGTACAGTGTGTGTATGAAGCATGCATGTACAGTATGTAATGTGTACAGTATGTGTGTGTATGATGCATGTACAGTATGTAATGTATACAGTATGTGTGTGTATGATGCATGTACAGTATGTAATGTGTACAGTATGTGTGTGTATGAAGCATGCATGTACAGTATGTAATGTGTACAGTATGTGTATGTATGATGCATGTACAGTATGTAATGTGTACAGTGTGTGTGTAAGAAGCATGCATGTACAGTATGTAATGTGTACAGTGTGTGTGTATGATGCATGTACAGTATGTAATGTGTACAGTATGTGTGTGTATGAAGCATGCATGTACAGTATGTAATGTGTACAGTATGTGTGTGTATGATGCATGTACAGTATGTATTGTGTACAGTGTGTGTGTATGATGCATGTATAGTATGTAATGTGTACAGTGTGTGTATGAAGCATGCATGTACAGTATGTAATGTGTACAGTGTGTGTGTGTATGATGCATGTACAGTATGTAATGTATACAGTGTGTTGTGTGTATGAAGCACGCATGTACAGTATGTAATGTGTACAGTGTCTGTGTGTGTATGAAGCATGCATGTACAGAAAGTAATGTGTACAGTATGTTGTGTGTGTATGAAGCATGCATGTACAGTATGTAATGTATATTGTGTGTGTATAAAATGCATGCAGTGGCGGATCCAGGGGGGGAAACGGGGCAATTGCCCCATCCCGTGCATGCGCCCATTGGAAAGCAACGCGAAGGAGCGGAGCAGTGTACAGGACATGCGCTGGCCAGCATGGTAAGTGACCAGCGGCACATCAGCTTCAGTGCTCCGACCACTGCTCCTCCAGTCCCAGGACCTACTGCTATGGTGGCCGGGCCAGAGGAGCAGTGGTCGGAGCACTACACCTAATGTGGGGGGACTGTACTGAACCTAATGTGGGGGAACTATAGCCTAATGTGGGGAGAACTATACTGCACCTAATGTGGGGGAACTATACTGCACCTAATGTGGGGGAACTATACTGCACCTAATGTGGGGGGAACTATACTGCACCTAATGTGGGGGGACTATACTGCACCTCATGTGGGGGAACTATAGCCTAATGTGGGGAGAACTATACTGCACCTAATGTGGGGAACTATACTGCACCTAATGTGGGGTAAACTATACTGCCAACCTAATGTGGAGAACTATACTGCACCTAATGTGGGGAGCTATACTGCACCTAATGTGGGGAACTATACTGCACCTAATGTGGGGAGAACTATACTGCACCTATTGTGGGGGAACTAAAGACCTAATGTAGGGGAACTGTACAGCACCTAATGTGGGGAATTATACTGCCTAATGTGGGGGAACTATACTGCACCTAATGTGGGGGAACTATACTGCACCTAATGTGGGGGAACACTGCTAGCCTAATGTGGGGAGAACTCTGCTGCACCTAATGTGGGGGGAACTCTGCTGCCCCTAATGTGGGGGGAACTCTGCCGCACCTAATGTGGGGGGGAACTGTGCTGCACCTAATGTGCGGGCCTCGTATCGACGTTCGCTCACGTCGCGCTCCCAGCATTCAAGGGCCGGCGATACTAAGTCCTGATGCCGGCTCTAGAGCATGACGTGCGTCAACATCAAGGGGGGGGGGGGGGTCTCCATTTCCATTTTGCTTGGTGCCCCCAAATTCCTTCATACGGCCCTAACAATGTGGGTACTTTAGGGAGATCCTTTGGATAGGGGATAAGATGTCTAAGCATCGGAGAACCCCTTTAATCCTGGAATATCCCTTTAAATCTTTATTCTTGCCTTGATCAGGTTGGTACAACCATTTTACTAACTTGGTTGCTATAAGATTCAGTGCATTCATGACCAGGACTGAAGTGAATTTATGAACTGTGTCAGCCTGCTTTTAGATAGGGAAAGATCAATCTGAATGCATGTCTTTTGTAGCCATATTTCATGATATGATACAATGCTGCTCGAGCGTTCATGAAGTCACAAGTACAGTTCTTCTTTGGCAATAACAGTGAAGAATTATTGTTACTTGTTACAAGAATAATGTTTCTTTCTTTCTTTTTTTTTCAGAAGACAAGACTGTATTTGGCACAACACAATACTTCAAAAACTGCTGGAAATGATTGTGAAAATCCCATCCCATAACACTTCAAAGATGTTTCCAGCCAGCATGAGATAAAGTACTATAAATGTTTTCCGCTTCTGTAACTTTATTAATAGGGAGAATTGCAAATCTCACTTGCATTAGAGGAGTGAGTGCTAGCAAAGTGGTCTGACATTATGCACTGACTAAAATACACATTCAGAATAAATAATTCCCCTATGGCTCATCTAATTTAGGATGTGTTGTACTTGCTGAGACGTAAGTAAGCACTAAAATGGAAGTGGCTTTAATGGCTATGGACATCTCTAAAAAGATTTTTTTTTTTACTCCTTGATATGTACTTATTAATGTAGGTCATCATTAGCAACAAAATGGTTAGTTTCCCATCTATAGCCAATATTGTTTGGTGTATGAGCCCTGCTTTCTCTCTGACCTTGTTCACAGCCCATGTGATTTTCCCTTATCCACCTCGGTGCTCTCCTCTTTTTTTCCAATCTATATGAGGTGTTCACCAAGGTTTCTTTCCTTCCTCTCCAAACTTTAAGCTTGTGGGTAACTCACCCAACCTCCGTGCTGTTACCTCCAACAGAGAGCAAAAAGTCTATTTAAGTCCATTTGTCTTATGTTTCTTTTAGGTGCCCGACCCTATAGAGAGGGTGCATAGGGAATGCAGGGTGCCCCTATTTGTTTAGAGGTGGGTATAGGGCATATAAGGCCCTGCTTAGGGCAACAGCCCCCCCCCTTCATCATCACCGCTTGTCAATGTCTGATACAGTGGTCTTCAACCTGCGGACCTCCAGAGGTTTCAAAACTACAACTCCCAGCAAGCCCTGGCAGCCATCGTCTGTCCGGGCTTGCTGGGAGTTGTAGTTTTGAAACCTCTGGAGGTCCGCAGGTTGAAGACCACTGCGGCCTTCGATATCATCCAGCCCCCCCCCCCCCTCACCCCCTTTAGTTCTGTACTCACCTCTGCTCGGCGGGACGTTAGGGTGCGCTGGTCCGGTGCTGCAGGACTGTCCGGTGGGGAGGTCGTCCGGTGGGATAGTAGTTCCGGGCTGCCATCTTCACCGGGGGGCCTCTTCTCCGCGCTTCGGGCCCGGAATAGAGGCGTTGCCTTGACGACGACGCAGAAGGACGTTGATAATGAACGTCCCTCTGCATCATCGTCAAGGCAACGTGACTATTCCGGGGCCTGGCCCGAAGCGCGGAGAAGAGGCCCCCCGGTGAAGATGGCAGCCACGGAACCACTATCCCACCGGACGACCTCCCCACCGGACAGTCCTGCAGCACCGGACCAGCGCACCCTAACGTCCCGCCGAGCGGAGGTGAGTACAGAACTAAAGGGGGGGAGGGGGGGCTGGATGATGTCGAAGACCGCAGTGGTCTTCAACCTGCGGACCTCCAGAGGTTTCAAAACTACAACTCCCAGCAAGCCCGGACAGCCGATGGCTGCCCGGGCTTGCTGGGAGTTGTAGTTCAGAAACATCTGGAGGTCCGCAGGTTGAAGACCACTGAGGGCGGAGAGTTCACTCGAGTATAAGCCGAGGGGGGTGTTTTCAGCACGAAAAATCGTGCTGAAAAACTCGGCTCATACTCGATTATATACGGTATTTATTAACCCAGTTCCAACATGCATTATATTTTACAATAAATGGTGGCCTTAAAAAAACACAACTTATCCCACAAAAAAACAAGACCTTATATGGCTATGCCAATGTTAAAATAAAAAAGCTATGGGCCTTGGACGGCAATGATGAAAACAGTTGTAATACCCACTGTCGCCAAAAAATGTTGTGATGGGAAAAGGTTAAAACAGACATGGCAAGAGAGCCGACAAGTCCTCTTAACAAGGTTTTCCAAGAATGTTTGGTTTCCAGTGCTGTAGGCAATAGCTTCACCTGCTCCTGTCCTCTGTTTGGAGTGCTGGGTAGTATTGTGGTGTCCATTGAGACATCATGTCACTTAACTACAGCACAGAACCATGGCACAGCCCTGTAGGCACATTTCCATAGTGCTAAGACCAGATCACAGTGGATAAAGCAGTGAAAATTATCTCTTTCAAAATTGAGTATATAGATAAAAGTCTTTAGTTCAAGATAGAATTGCCTAAGAAAGCTAGGTAGGTTTTAGGTGAACCGTTTAACCTTTTTTTCATATTGCTGAATATAAAATAAAACAGGAAAAATGTGTGCAAATTGAATAAAATAATACATCCGACCATTTTGTGTATATGGCTTCTAAAAAAAAAAAAACAGCTACAAATAAGTTACTTTATATTTCTCTACTATATGTTCAGGCAGAAGTTGGGAAACACCAGTAGGCTCATTCATACAGCTTATGCTGCCCTAGAGTATTTTTTTTTTTTACAAGAATAATATTGGTGGCCTATCCTTAGGATAGTCCATTATCAGATTGGGCTGTGGTGCTCTCTTTAAAGGGGTTTTCCAGGATTTTTTTTTTTTTATTTGACTGTGCTACAGGGACTGTTAGAGAAGTTCCTAATATAGTGTCTGTACCTGTGTATGATGGCTGGTCTTGCCATACTTATGATCTTTGCCCCGAATGTAAATTTTTTAGCAGCATGCAAAATGAGTGTTGTCTCAGCTTTTTCCAGTACGAATGCGGCTCGAGACATTACATCACTAGTCAGGTGTTGAAAGGGAGCCTGTCTGCTTCAATGGGTGGAGTGACTGCTGGGACAGAGATAACTCTCCACAGGGCTACAGGAGATTGTAGTTTTAAGCACAGCACGCATAAAAGGGAGCCTAGCTGAGTTGCAATGGGTGGGGTGGTTAATGTGTGTGTGTGTGTGTGTGTGTGTGTGTGGGGGGGGGAGCTAGAACTAGAAAAAAAGGGATCCTGGGGATTATAGGGCACAGAAACAACAAATAGCCAGTTCACACAAACAAGCCAGCAACATGATGGGGGACACAGGACACAGCCATTTACAACCAACACAAGCATGGATCCTTGGTAAGCATGTCCATTACTGGCTGACAGGTAATTAGTAAAGTCACCTTATGTTGGATAACCCCTGTATTAGGATGAACTGTAATACCAAGTACAGCTGCTACTGTATGTATGGAGCTAAGTATAGTAGAAAGTGAAGACATAAGTGTTGCAGTTGCTTCAGTTTATCAACAGGGGTCCCAGAAGTCTTTATGTCCGCTGATCTGATAATGATATCAAATTTTAAGGGAAGGCCATCAATATAAAAGTCCCAGGAAACCCTCTTTGATATACCGAAGAACCCATTTATACTTGCCAATAATATTTTGCTCATTTTCTGGGCGATCCTAACCATAACTGCAATAATTACAATAACATTACATTTGTATAATTTGCCACTGTAGGTTTTGGTAGAAGCAGAATTAGTTCACAATCTATTCTTTACTAAACGGATCTTATACCAGTTGGGTTTCTGACATTTGTAGAACTCTCTCTTTCCTCTCTCTCCGCAGTGCCCAATCTGCAGGGTGCAGGCAAGTTGAGGTAGAGCTCTTATAGCAACATAGATAACTAGGCCAGGTCCTAGGCTTGCAATTGGGCTTCTGTTTAAAGGAGTACTCCACTGGAAAAAAAAAATGTTTATCAACTGGTGCCAGAAAGGTAAATAGATTTGTAAATTAGTTCTATTTTACAATCTTAATCCTTCCAGTACTTATCAGCTGATGTATGCTACAGAGGAAGTTCTTTTCTTTTTTAATTTCCTTTCTGTCTGACCACAGTGCTCTCTTGTGACATCTCTGTCTATGTCAGGAACTGTCCAGAGCAAGATAGGTTTGTTATGGGGATTTTCTCCTACTCTGTAGAATTCCTAAAATAGACAGGTGTGAGCAGAGAGCACTGTGGTCAGACGGAAAAGAACAACTTAACTTCCTGTGGAGAATACAGTAGCTGATAAGCAGTGGCGTAGCTATACAGGTCGCAACAGTCGCCATGCCGACCGGGCCCCTGCTACAGGGGGGCCCCCTTGCCATATTTACTTGATAGCCGGCAATCGCTATAATTACTTAACAGTTAGCGCTGCTGCTGAACGGGAACGTGAGGGAGACCAGATAAGGGCAGGGCAAGGTCCCCCGGCCTCAAGTAAAGTCAGCTGGGGGAAGGGACACTGCCGCTTTAAGAGCAGCAGACGTTGGAAGCACGTACCTGACGTCACGGTCCCTGCCCCAGCTGCGCAGGAGAAGGAGGAATCCCGCCGCCGCCTAGAGATGGTGCATCCTCCCCACAATGTGAGGAAGTGGACGAGGCTGTAAAAGAATGATGGAAGGTCAGAGGTGAGAGTGGCGGGGGAGGGTTTGCTGACTAGAAGAGCATGGAGCAGTGTTTCCCAAACTGGGTACCTTCAGCTGTGGCCAAGCTACAACTCCCAGCATGCCCGGACAGCCAAAGGCGGGGGGGGGGGGGGGGGTTGAAAAAGGAACATGGAGCAGGAAAGAGGGGGAGGGGAGAAAAGGAGAATGAATAAGCCCCCTCTGACCTCCTTTTGCAATATCCCCCTGAAAAAGGAGCATGGAGAGGGGAGGTGTTGGAAATGGAGCATGGAGGAGGACGAGGGGGGGGGGTTTAGAAAAGAAGGACGGAGGGGGGATTTAGAAGAGGAGCATGGAGGAGGACGGAGGGGGGATTTAGAAAAGGAGGACGGAGGGGGGTTAGAAAAGGAGAACGGGGGGGTTAGAAAAGAAGGACGGAGGTTTTTTTTAGAAAAGGAGCATGGAGGAGGACAGAGGGGGGGAGTTTAGAAAAGGAGCATGGAGGAGGACAGAGGGGGGTTTAGAAAAGGAGGACGGAGGGGGGGGTTAGAAAAGGAGCATGGAGGAGGACGGAAGGGGGTTTAGAAAAGGAGGATGGGGGGTTTAGAAAAGGAGGACGGAGGGGGGGGGTTTAGAAAAGGAGGACGGGGGGTGTTAGAAAAGGAGGGGGTTAAGTAAAGGAGGATGGTGGGGGGTTTTAGAAAAGGAGCATGGAGGAGGACGGAGGGGGGTTTAGAAAAGGAGCATGGAGGAGGACGGGGGGGGGGTTTAGAAAAGGAGCATGGAGGATGACGGAAGGGGTGGGTTTAGAAAAGGAGCATGGAGGAGGACGGAGGGGGGGTTTAGAAAAGGAGGACGGAGGGGGGGGGGTTTAAAAAAGGAGCGTGGAGGAGGATGGAGGGGGGGGTTTAGAAAACGAGCATGGAGGATGATGGAGGGGGGTTTAGAAAAGGAGCATGGAGGAGGACGGAGGGGGAGGGTTTAGAAAAGGAGGACGGAGGGGGGGGGGGTTAGAATAGGAGCATGGAGGAGGACGGGGGGTTTGAAAAGGAGCATGGAGGAGGACGGGGGGGTGTTGAAAAGGAGGAGGGTGGGGGGTGGGTTTGAAAAGGAGCATGGAGGAGGACGGGGGGGGTTGAAAAGGAGCATGGAGGAGGATGGGGGGTTGGAAAAAGGAGCATGGAGGATGACAGAGGGGTGAGGATTTGCAGTGGAGTATAAAGGATCACTGGCGGTGGCAGAGGAGTTTTATGAATTACGGGGGGAGGGGCAGGAAAGTGTGAGGGAGAAAGCAACAAAATAGTCTTGGGGAGACTTGGGAACCTGGGGGGAAGAGGGGGGGGGAAGAGGTCTAGAGTAGAAGGAATGAGGGTCTGGGGGACTTAGGGGTCTGAAAAAGAAAGGGTCTGGGGGAGGACTAAGGGGTCTGGGGGGGATTAAGCTCTTGTCCACTCTGCGGACATTCTGCTGACAGAATTCAGCTGCGGAAATCCGCTTGCAGTAGAGTCCTATTGTTTTCAATGGGATTCTGCTGCTCTGTGCATACTGTGAAATCACTGCAGCAGACATTCAGCGGCACCTGCTGCAAGTGGACATTTTGCTGACTAAATGTCTGCAGTGTGGACGAGCCCTTAGGGTTCTAAAGGAGGGACTTAGAGGGTCATTTTCAGGGTCATGATGTCTGGCGAGGTCTATTTAGGGGGCACTTTGTGTGGCAGAGTTATATTTGGGGGGTGCAGTGTTTGACAGGGTTCCAATTATTGTTGTCATACAGGGGATGTGGATTTGCTGACCAAGTGAGGACCCAATCATTTTCAGACATCACACTCGGCAGAGGAAGATGTAGCTGGAAGATGACCTGGCTTCTGGGACAGATGAAGAAGAAAAGGAAAGGAAAGACAACATAGGAGACGTCTCTTGTGAGTCAAATCACTGTTTAGTATGTCTGTTTCCCATCATTGCTGTAGTCAGGGGTTATTGGTGAATCTGTACCCAAATTGCGGCTCTCCTGCTGTTACAAAACGACAACTCCCATAATGTCTGAAGCTCTCTAGGCATGATGGGAGTTGTAGCTTTTGCAACTGCTGGAGAGCCACTTGAACCAAGGTGATTTTCAGACTATGCAGCCCATTTTATTTTGGTTGGGTCTCCGACTGCTGGGACCCCCACCCAAAAGACATGGGCTGCATAGTCTAATATACCCGGGCCTATTTTTGGTCCCAGTCCTGCCCTGCTTGCCACATTAATGGTAGTGTGTTGTGTGAAGCGCAGCTGCCCTGCACTTGAGAAGACAACTGACAAGCTGCTTTGTCCAAGTCACTCTCCTGGCCAGCCAGCCGCAGCCGGTACGGCCGCTTTTTCCCTTAAAGACAGGGCATGCTGCAAATATACGGCACTGCAACATGTAACTTTGCGCACAGCGCCGTACATTTCGGGCTCGGCTATGAAGTGAGCACAGGAGCTTTAAGGTTAGTTGGGGGGCCTAGGGAAACTTTTTGCATCAGGGCCCTGTGGTTTCTAGCTACGCCCCTGCTGATAAGTACTGGAAGGTTTAAGACTTTTAAATAAAAGTAATTTACAAATCTGTTTAACTTTCTGGTACCAGTTGATTTAAAAAATTTTTTTTTCCAGTGGAGTACCCCTTTAACTTCTCTCAAAAGACTAGACAAATCTACCTCCTTAGTTTCATCTTTAGTAGTAGACAAGATGACCTTGGTATTCTTACTACTTTACAGGGGCTTCAGCTCCAAGTGTACCCAGTGATCTGAGGCCTGCTCTAGGGAAGGGGGGGGGGGGGGGGGGGTGATCTCGGCTATTTCACATTCCTCCTTTTCTAGGTTACTTTTAAACTCTTTCTGGTTCAGGAAGGATTTTATTCTGTGGAAAGGAAGGAAAGGCAGGGATAGAACAAAGGACATCCCACTTTGTAGGGCTTTTCTCAATGTATGCCAATGAGTATATTTTCCTTCCCTGCTCCCATTCCTAAAACAATGCAACCATTAGGTAGCTGCACAGATACATTAACAGTCCATTAAAGTGGTTATCCTTATCCAGCAATAGAAATTGCACCAGACGTGTAGATAAAACCGCTTGGCTCCATTCACGTCAATGTAACTGAGCTGCAAAACCACACAAAACCTGCAGACAAATGTGGGGTAGTTTTATTGAAGAAATCAGCTCTATTTTTTAGACGCTAGATAACTCCTTTAATAGTACAAGCATCAGGTACATAGCATAATGACATTACATCTGACAACTAATTAACAACATACAAAACACACTCACAAAGTGGTTATTTTATTCTTGGAAATAATTGAAAACCCCAAAATCAAAGATTCATCAGCCAGTAAAGAATGGCATGTGGCAATATGTCACTGGTTTGAAACGTGGAAAACCACAGTACAAGCCAGTGCTGCAATGAATTCCAAAGGAGGTGTGTGGATGTGTATGTGTCATGTAGAGGGGTTGGACTCTGTAAATCCCCTCCCCCCTCCCGTGCATTCATTATATAATTGCACAATCACAGGAATACTTTAAATAAAATCCCATACAAAAGAAAAATAATGCACATGCATATTCTGAACATACACAATGCAGAGCCACTGATGGAGGCTATAGACTGTGTCAGACAATTCGGTTCTCATTAGCTGCTTCCTGCGCAGATGATGAAGAGAGACAGCGGCAGTGTGAACCTGTACCTGCCCCCATCACATCCAATCTCAGCACCCTCCGCCTTGCTAACTCTCTCCTGCGGACACATAACATCTGACACTTTATTTACTTCATTCCTCAGCTCAGTAGACAGAATTAACCTCACGATGGAGGCGGCTGAGATACGTTAACCACTTCCCTTTCACAGGAAGACAATGGCAAAACGTACTGAATAACTCCCAAAGCAATATTCCCAATCATAGACCAGAAAATATGACGTTAGATGTCAACGATCCACAGCACCAAGACCTTTTTTCACCTAAACACCTACAGTGGGGCAAAAAAATATTTAGTCAGACACCAATTGTGCAAGTTCTCCCAGTTAAAAAGATGAGAGGAGCCTGTAATTTTCATCATAGGTATACCTCAACCATGAGAGACATAATGAGAAAAAAAATCCATAAAATCACATTGTCTGGTTTTTAAAGATTTTATTTGCAAATTATGGTGGAAAATAAGTATTTGGTCATCTACAAACAAGCAAGATTTCTGGCTCTCACAGAGTCTCCTCTTTCCTCCACTCGTTATCTGTATTAATGGAACCTGTTTGAACTTGTTATCAGTATAAAAGACACCTGTCCACAACCTGAAACAGTCACACTCCAAACTCCACTATGGCCAAGACCAAAGAGCTGTCAAAGGACACCAGAAACAAAATTGTAGACCTGCATCAGGCTGGGACGACTGAATCTGCAATAGGCAAGCAGCTTGGTGTGAAGAAATCAACTGTGGGAGCAATTATTAGAAAATGGAAGACATACAAGACCACTGATAATCTCCTTTGAAAGTCTGTGTTGCCCAGGGACAGCCCCAAAACATCACTGCTCTAGAGGAGATCTGCATGGAGGAATGGGCCAAAATACCAGCAACAGTGTGTGAAAACCTTGTGAAGACTTACAGAAAACTTGTGACCTATGTTAATGCCAACAAAGGGTATATAACAAAGTATTGAGATGAACTTTTGTTATTGACCAAATACTTATTTTCCACCATAATTTACAAAAAAATTCTTTCAAAATCTGTGATTTTCTGCATTTTTTTCTTCTCATTATGTCTCTCATAGTTGAGATATACCTATGATGAAAATGACAGGCCTCTCTCATCTTTTTAAGTGGGAGAACTTGCACAATTGGTGGCTGACTAAATACTTTTTTGCCCCACTGTTTTAAGATGTTCTGTTATGTGTTTTTCTCTCACTACTGTGGCATCTTTTTTATGCTATGTTTGGTAGAGAGGATGGCCAATTCTCCTAACCTCTCTGTTTTAGTAAATTTTAAATCACAAAATGAAAAAACTGCAGCACCTTTTCTTAGAACTCTTCTTTGTGCAACTCTTTTATTCCTTCAGGAAATAAAAATGAAAAAAAAAAAAAATTTACAACCGAGTGGTACAATTTTGTTAATATGACACTGGTGCGGTAGACGGCACAAGCTCCATTCATTTCTGTGGGAACGCTGATGATGCCCGAGAGCTGTACTCGGATCTTTTCGGCACTCCCATATGAATTAACCTCTTAAGGACCCATGACGTACGCGTATGTCATGAGTCCGCTCCCGATCTATAACGCGGGGCCACGGGTCGGGCCCGGCCTCTAACAATGGGCGGGACCCGTGGCTAATAGCGCGAGGCATTGATAGCGGTGCCGCGCACTATTAACCCTTTAGACGCGGCGTTCAAACTTGAACGCCGCGTCTAAAGTGAAAGTGAAACCATGCCGGTTAGCTCAGGGAGCTGTTCGGGATCGCTGCGGCGAAATTGCGACATCCTGAACAGCTTACTAGACAGCTGGAGGATCCCTCCCTGCCTCCTCACTGTCCGATCGCCGAATGACTACTCAGTGCCTGAGATCCAGGCATGAGCAGTCAAGCAGCAGAATCATCGATCAGTGGTTTATTATGAGAAACCACTGATCAATGTAAAAGATCAGTGTGTGCAGTGTTACAGGTCCCTATGGGAGCTATAGCACTGCAAAAAAAAAGTGAAAAAAAAGATCATTTAACACCTCCCCTAATAAAAGTTTGAATCACCCCCCTTTTCCCATAAAAAAAAAGTGTAAATAAAAATAAACATATGTGGTATCCCCGCGTGTGGAAATGTCCGAATTATAAAAATATATCGTTAATTAAACCGCACGGTCAATGGCGTACGTGCAAAAAAATTCCAAAGTCCAAAATAGTGCATTTTTGGTCACTTTTTATATAATGAAAAAATGAATAAAAAGCGATTAATAAGTCATATCAATGCAAAAATTTTAGATTACGACGCAAAAAATGAGCCCTCATACCGCCACATACGCGGAAAAATAAAAAAGTTATAGGGGTCAGAATATGCAATTTTAAACGTATATATATTTTCCTGCATGTAGTTATGATTTTTTCCAGAAGTACGACAAAATCAAACCTATATAAATAGGGTATCATTTTAATTGTATGGACCTACAGAATAAAGATAGGGTGTAATTTTTACCGAAAAATGTACTGTGTAGAAACGGAAGCCCCCAAAATTTACAAAATGGCATTTTTTTTTCAATTTTGTCTCACAATGATTTTTTTTTCTGTTTCGCCGTAGATTTTTGGGTAAAATGACTGAGGTCATTACAAAGTTGAATTGGTGTCGCAAAAAATATGCCATCATATGGATTTTTAGGTGCAAAATTGAAAGAGTTACGATTTTTTAAAGGTAAGGAGGAAAAAACGAAAATGCAAAAACGGAAAAACCCTGGGTCCTTAAGGGGTTAATGGAGCGCCTTGCAGCTACAGCATATGCTCCTCACTGAGCGTTGGGTCCCATTCCAGTGATCATGGGGGGCCACAGAGGTCAGACCCCCAATGATAAGCTACTTATCCCCTATCCAAATTAATTTATTAGTTTATTTTGCTGGAGATCTCTCTTAAGAATAGCAGATGTAGTAAATTTGAGTAGCCGTATTAGTCCAGTTTTATGCAAATCAAAAAAATGTTGCAGTATCTTGTAATACCTTTTTTATTGGACTAACAGAATTTTGTAGAGACAAGCTTTCGTGATTCATCCCTTTATCAAGTCCAAAGCAAATCTAAGCTCACAAGTAGAAGACACAGGTTACATCTCACAAATATGCAGGGGTTAAGACAATAGATGTGGAGAATTCACACTAAGATGGGCCATAAATTGTCCTGTTATGGGAACATAGACTACATAGATAAGAATGAGAAAAATGGGGGAGGGAGGGGGGAGCAGGGGAGAGAATGTAATTAAGCAGGACAAAGTGAGATACAAAAGAGAAGACAGTACAGGTTATAAGAAATTTTGATAATGAGATAAGAAGCTCAAATCCACATTGAGTCCCCTGTTTTTCGAGTCAAAAAACAGTATCATTTCGGCTTCAAATGTCTTTCTCTCAAAGTTCCCTCTCACTATCCTGATTGTAAGGTCATGTATGGAGTTGCCTGATTGGGTAAAATGATGTCCGACTGGGGTGCAGCAGTCATTTTCTTTATGGCGGTTTATGGAATGTCTGTGTAGGTTCATCCTTTGGTTGAGTTTCCGGACAGTTCCCCCAATATAGCATCCCATGTCACACTTGGTGCATTGTATCATGTACACCACATTTGGGGATGTGCAGGAGTATAGTCCCCTAATGTTATATGTCTTGTTGTTGTGGGTGGCTTCCATCTTGGTGCAGATATGTTGACAGAGTTTACAGCGAGGTTTGGTGCAGGGTTTGGTCCCATTCTCTGTGTCTGTTCTTTCTGTAGGTAATTTTCGGCTGACCAACTTTTGTTTTAAATTATGTGATTGTCTGAAGGCCAAGATGGGAGGTTCAGGGAAGATTTATTTTAGTATCTCATCTTCCACCAATATCGGCTGCAGGTCCTTGATAATTTTGCGTATTTCCTCAAGGGCCGGATTGTATGTGGCTACCAGTGGTACGCGTTGTGATGGTTGTATCTTTCTGTATTGTAGCAGGTGTTCCCGTAGTGTTTGGAGGGCAGAGTGTATTTTCCTATTGATTGTCCTTGGTTTGTATCCTTTTTGTTTGAATTTCTCAGACAGTGCTTGTAGGTGCAGGTCTCTGTCATCAGAGTTGGAGCAGATGCGATGGTACCTGGTAGCTTGGCTATATATGATGCCTTTCTTTGTGTGCGAAGGATGGAAACTGGATTTATGTAGATAGCTGAATCGGTCTGTGGGTTGTCTGTACACAGACGTTTGTAGTGTGTTCCCGTTTATTGTGACAGTAGTGTCCAGGAAGTTCACACTTTCTGTAGAGAAGTCCATTTTGAGTTTGATAGATGGATTGAATGTGTTAAAGGCATCATGAAACTTTTTCCTTTTCCTTCAGTCCAAATGATGAAAATATCATCGATGTAACAGTAGTATCTGTAGGGTTTGTGAAGTTGTGTGTCTAGAAATCATTGTTCAAGGTCAGTCATGAATAGGTTGGCATATTGTGGTGCCATCCTGGTCCCCATTGCAGTGCCCACCATTGGTAGCTATATATCACTGTTGAAACTGAAGTAGTTGTGTGTTAGGATGAATTCTATTAGTTTAGTGATGACTCCAGAGCTGTATTTCCGGTTGTGGGTTTGGGATGAGAGGACAGGAAGCAGGCATCAATTCCATCTCTGTGTGGGATGTTGCTGTATAGGGATTCTACATCCATTTTTACTAATATGGAATTGGCAGGCAAGTTTGTAATCTGATTGAGTTTGTTAAGAAAGTCAGTGGTGTCCTGTATGAAGCTGCTGGTGTTTTTCACAAAGGGCTTTAATAGGTTTTCTACAAAGCCAGAGATCTGTTCTGTTAATGTGTCCATACCTGTTATTATTGGTCTGCCTGGGTTCCCAGTTTTGTGGATTTTTGGAAGCACGTAGAATGTCCCTGTTATGGGATTTGTGGGTATGACAGAATGATAGTCCTTTAGAGAGAACAGACCTCTCAGAGTTGGATAGTTCATAATCTGAAATTTTTATAATTCCCGTATCGTCTGTATTGTTGTTAGGAGTGGTGGTCATATTTATGGACATTTATCAACGGGTTTAGTCATGTTTTCTTTACTATAATTGTCGCAAAATTGCGACTACGTGATTTTTCGTGCGACATTTTGACTGGAAAGCGAGAAAAGCAAGTTTTCCAAAAATTAACTACGTAGTAATAACTTTAAAATGGACTACGGGTAGTCAGGTATTTATTAACTGCGACAGTCGCAACTGCGCAAAAAAAGTCACAACAGGGTTAAAAATTGACTAAATTTACTCCAGCTCAAACATGGAGCAGAAAAAGCTACTACTAAAGTAAAAAAGGAAAAATTGCTTACGTGAAAGAAAATTATCAACAGGCTGAAACCAGTTGATAAATAAGTCACACATAAGCAAAAAAAAAAGTAAGGAAAAAATTACTAAAAAAAAGAAAAAAAAGAATACATAAGCAAACATTGATAAATGTCCCTCATTGTTGTCAGGAGTAGTTGTCCTATTGTTGTCAGGAGTAGTGGTGAGGTCATTGCTTGTATTGGTTGTTTCAGGTATTCCATTGCTTGTAATGATCCTGGTTTCTCTCTCTGCCTGGTGTTGGCTGAAATTTTGAGAGAGTTTCCTGAGTTTCTTATTTTTCTTCATGAAGAGTTCTCTTTTCTGTTTTCTATTGAAGTATTGTATATCCTGTTCTACTTGTTCAGCCATGTGTTGATGCATTTCCCATAGATCCTGAAGTAGGGATTGTTTTAAATGTTTGATGTCTTCGCTTTTCTTGTACAGTTGGTGGATTAGACGATTCCTCAGTTTTTCGCTGGTGCGTTTGCAGAGGTCTTTGGCATATTGTGAGTTATGCGTTGTTGCCACTGGATTTTTGATCATTAGTCCTTTAGGGATAAGTCGTCTTCTCTTGCAGCAAGACAAAAAGTATATGTCACTGTGAAGCTGTGTTTCCTTTCTTGTGATCTTCAAGATTTTCTTTGTTAGGCGGCTATATGCGGTATCTTCCATAATGTAGTAAATTTGAGTAGCCATATTAGTCCAGTTTTATGCAAATAAAAAAGTGTTGCAGTATCTTGTAATACCTTTTGTATTGGTTTAACAGAATTTTGTAGAGACAAGCTTTTGGGATTCCTACATGACATTCTACATGCTTCCAAAAATCCACAAAACTGGGAACCCAGGCAGACCAATAATAACACTACATACTACAAGAAACTGACAGAAGACCCCACCAAAGAATACACTCTGGAATTGAAGAAATTGATTGAATCCTTCCCAAAAGAGTCACAGAAAGGATTAGAGACACTCATACCCACAAATCCCATAACAGGGACATTCTACGTGCTTCCAAAAATCCACAAAACTGGGAACCCAGGCAGACCAATAATAACAGGTATGGACACATTAACAGAACAGATCTCTGGCTTTGTAGAAAACCTATTAAAGCCCTTTGTGAAAAACACCAGCAGCTTCATACAGGACACCACTGACTTTCTTAACAAACTCAATCAGATTACAAACTTGCCTGCCAATTCCATATTAGTAAAAATGGATGTAGAATCCCTATACAGCAACATCCCACACAGAGATGGAATTGATGCCTGCTTCCTGTCCTCTCATCCCAAACCCACAACCGGAAATACAGCTCTGGAGCCATCACTAACTAATAGAATTCATCCTAACACACAACTACTTCAGTTTCAACAGTGATATATAGCTACCAATGGTGGGCACTGCAATGGGGACCAGGATGGCACCACAATATCCCAACCTATTCATGGCTGACCTTGAACAATGATTTCTAGACGCACAACTTCACAAACCCTACAGATACTACCGTTACATCGTTGATATTTTCATCATTTGGACAGAAGGAAAAGAAAAGTTTCATGATGCCTTTAACACATTCAATCCATCTATCAAACTCAAAATGGACTTCTCTACATAAAGTGTGAACTTCCTGGACACTACTGTCACAATAAACAGGAACACACTACAAATGTCTGTGTACAGAAAACCCACAGACCGATCCAGCTATCTACATAAATCCAGTTTCCACCCTTCACACACAAAGAAAGGCATCATTTACAGCCAAGCTACCAGGTACCATCGCATCTGCTCCAACCCTGATAACAGAGACCTGCACCTACAAACACTGTCTGAGAAATTCAAACAAAAAGCATACAAACCAAGGACAATCAATAGGAAAATACACTCTGCCCTCCAAACACCACGGGAACACCTGCTACAATACAGAGAGGTACAACCATCACCGCGCATACCACATACAAGCAAAATTGTAGGAGAATGTGAATATAATGTACAGGCACAGGGATGGAAAGTTACATTGCATTAGAAAATAAATACAGTGTTAATTTCATTTACCGAAGTACAGTAACATATATATGCATGCATTGGAGAAGTCATCATGACGTATGATGTGTATGTGCATCCACCTCCACTAAAAGTGTTTGTCGCCCATACAAGCCCCAAGCACCCCCTTGTGCATCAGGGGGACTCTGGGGGTCTTTAGAATGTGAGGGTTGCTCGGACAGGCAACCATCTTGGGCCTCTCTGAGATCCACATTTTATGCGGGGCGTTTCAACTCACTTTCCAGCTTTTAACCGATTGTCTATGCAAGCCATTAAACACTTCACTAAAAGGATAAAAAACAGCTATGGAAATAGCAGATTTGAAACTGAGAGGTTACAGTGGTCTTTTGCGATAATGACAATAAATACAGTAAGGTGCTTCTACTCGGTACAGACAGAATAGATATTAAAGCAAGGGGACAATAAAACACAGCAATACATTGTTACAGTATGGATTTGCTACCCAATATAACTTTATCAGTGCAGAATGTGAGGCTGTGATAGACAATGGATCTCATATATTTCTGTTCTAGCTAGAAAATGCTTCCAGCAAAAGGTGGGCGAAACAGCTGCATTCTGAAGTTTATGTGCAAGGTCTCCTGCTGGTACGGAGGCTGGAAGCTGTTTGTGCAACTGATCTTCCAATAAAGAGCATAAGTAGAAGGAAAAAAATCATAATTTAGGAATTAATGAAAACCCCATAGGTGGCCAAGCTGGACTGAGGAAAAGACTATAGGTCTAGAAGAGATAGGTCGAGAAGTCAACTAGTCCTGCTACTGCTATGGGTCCTAAACATAACCAGAGACACTCAGGGGGGGGGAATGGGTCACCAAAGACCAGTTCAACCAGAACAAAAATTGATGTTTATTAAACCCTCTCCGACGGGTGTGAAGACGATGGGACTCAAATCTTTGTCACCAGGGAAAAGCCCTATGGATTTGGGTGTGATATCTCTTAGTGAAGCCCAAGTGGAAAGAGGGGAGCAGTGGAGGGTATGGATACTAAGGACCCTCAAATATTACAAATGGTCCTTTCTGAAGTTCAAGCATTTAAAGGGGTTATCCAGGAATAGCTAATTTCTAAAACACAGCTAATTTCTTTCAAAAACCGCTCCACATCTGTCTCCATTGTTGGGTGTGGGTTTACAACTTGGCTCCATTCACTTCAAAGGAACTGAGCTGCAGAACCACACCCAACCTGGAGACAAACAGGGAGCTGTTTCTGAAAGAAAGTAGCTGTGTTTCTCTATTCCTGGAAAACCCCTTTAACAATGCAGTTAATGATATAGCCTCACAGCTGGATCCCCTAGTGCAGCATTTCAGCACTGATTTGCTAATAAAGCTAAAGGAGTGAATTTTCTAATACCCCCCCCCCCCCACCACACACTTGCCTGCTCTACAACTAGTAATGGATACCTCCTCAAGTGCACCATTGCCTAACTGTGAACAAGAAACTGTCTTTACCAAAGCCTTAAAGAATTTCTCCCTCACATTTACCAGAGTAAGTGTAAAGCCTATCAGGCTGTATTTGTGCAAGGGGCTGCAGTATTCCGCCCGTAGACTACTAGGTGGGGCATTTAGGGATTGTGGGTGGGGGCAGGTGTATATAACAACATCTCCTTCCACTAGTGGGGTGTGTGTGATGTTTTGTGTATCCCACCCAACCCTCCCTATATTATTTTTAATTTCATGTATTTATTATGGGGTATGCCCTCTAAAGGCCTTTCCTCGGTCGCGGTGATGGGCACAGTTCAACCGCTGTTGTTAGGTTTAATCTTTTCCATTCAGGTATGTAGAACGTTTGTGACACGAGCATGAGTATTACGCCTAGCGCTCCGGGTCCCCGCTCCTCCCCGGAGCGCTCACGGCGTTTTTCTCCCTGCAGCGCCCCGGTCAGTCCCGCTGACCGGGAGCGCTGCACTGTCATGGCCGTTGGGGATGCGATTCGCACAGCGGGACGCGCCCGCTCGCGAATCGCATCCCAGGTCACTTACCCGTCCCGGTCCCCTGCTGTCATGTGCTGGCGCGCGCGGCTCCGCTCTCTAGGGCGCGCGCGCGCCAGCTCTCTGAGACTTAAAGGGCCAGTGCACCATTGATTGGTGCCTGGCCCAATTAGCTTAATTGGCTTCCACCTGCTCCAGACTATATCTGACCTCCTCCCATGCACTCCCTTGCCGGATCTTGTTGCCTTGTGCCAGTGAAAGCGTTTTGTGTGTCCAAAGCCTGTGTACCTGAACTTCTGCTATCCATCCTGACTACGAACCTTGCCGCCTGCCCCCGACCTTCTGCTACGTCTGACCTTGCCTCTGCCTAGTCCTTCTGTCCCACGCCCTCTCAGCAGTCAGTGAGGTTGAGCCGTTGCTAGTGGATACGACCTGGTTGCTACTGCCGCAGCAAGACCATCCCGCTTTGCGGCGGGCTCTGGTGAAAACCAGTAGCCTCTTAGAACCGGTCCACTAGCACGGTCCACGCCAATCCCTCGCTGACACAGCGGATCCACTACCCGTAAGCCGAATCGTGACAGTAGATCCGGCCATGGATCCCGCTGAGGTGCCGCTGCCTAGTCTCGCTGATCTTCCCACGGTGGTCGCTCAGCAATCGCAGCAGATTGCCCAACAAGGACAGCAGCTGTCGCAGTTGACCGCCATGTTACAGCAACTTCTGCCTCTGCTACAGCAGCAACCATCTCCTCCGCCAGCTCCTGCACCTCCTCCGCAGCGAGTGGCCGCTCCTAACCTACGCTTGTCCCTGCCGGACAAATTTGATGGGGACTCTAAACTCTGCCGTGGATTTTTGTCTCAGTGTTCCCTGCATATGGAGATGTTGTCGGACTTGTTTCCTACAGAACGGTCTAAGGTGGCGTTCGTAGTAAGCCTTCTTTCAGGAAAGGCCTTGTCTTGGGCCACACCGCTCTGGGACCGCAATGATCCTGCCACAGCCACAGTCCAGTCCTTCTTCGCTGAAGTCCGAAGTGTCTTTGAGGAACCTGCCCGAGCCTCTTCTGCTGAGACTGCCTTGCTGAACCTGGTCCAGGGTAATTCTTCCGTTGGCGAGTACGCCATACAATTCCGTACTCTTGCTTCTGAACTATCCTGGAATAACGAGGCTCTCTGCGCGACCTTTAAAAAAGGCCTATCCAGTCGCATCAAGGATGTGCTGGCCGCACGAGAGATTCCTGCCAACCTCCAAGAACTCATCCATTTGGCTACCCGCATTGACTTGCGTTTTTCTGAGCGACACCAAGAGCTCCGCCAGGAAAAAGACTTAGATCTCTGGGCACCTCTCCCACAGCATCCTTTGCAGTCTACGCCTGGGCCTTCCGCCGAGGAGGCCATGCAAGTGGATCGGTCTCGCCTGACCCAGGAAGAGAGGAATCGCCGTAGAGAAGAAAACCTCTGTCTGTACTGTGCCAGTACCGAGCATTTCTTGGTGGATTGCCCTATCCGTCCTCCCCGCCTGGGAAACGCACGCACGCACCCAGCTCACGTGGGTGTGGCATCTCTTGGTTCTAAGTCTTCTTCCCCACGTCTCACGGTGCCCGTGCGGATTTCTCCTACAGCCAACTCCTCCCTCTCAGCCGTGGCCTGCTTGGACTCTGGTGCCTCCGGGAATTTTATTTTGGAGTCCTTTGTTAATAAATTCAGCATCCCGGTGACCCGTCTCGTCAAGCCGCTCTACATTTCCGCGGTCAACGGAGCCAGATTGGACTGCACCGTGCGTTACCGCACAGAACCCCTCCTGATGTCTATTGGACCCCACCTCGAGAGAATTGAGCTCTTCGTTCTCCCCGGCTGTACCTCTGAGGTCCTCCTCGGTCTGCCATGGCTCCGGCTTCATTCCCCCACCCTTGATTGGACCACCGGGGAGATCAAGAACTGGGACTCTGCCTGCCACATGAAGTGCCTCTCCCCCCCTCCCAGTCCCATCAGGCAAGCCTCCGTGTCCCCTCATGGCTCCCGTCCTTGTGTCTCCCTGCCCCGTGCCAAACTTCACCCTCTGCCCTCCCTCCCCATTCCAACTCCTGCTGTACTGCCTCCCGTTGAGGAAGCCCTCCATTCTTTCCCGGTGTCCTCATCCCAGGGGAGGCAGTTACCGGACAAAAAAAAGGGGAGACCTAAGGGGGGGGGTACTGTTACGCCTAGCGCTCCGGGTCCCCGCTCCTCCCCGGAGCGCTCACGGCGTCTTTCTCCCTGCAGCGCCCCGGTCAGTCCCGCTGACCGGGAGCGCTGCACTGTCATGGCCGTTGGGGATGCGATTCGCACAGCGGGACGCGCCCGCTCGCGAATCGCATCCCAGGTCACTTACCCGTCCCGGTCCCCTGCTGTCATGTGCTGGCGCGCGCGGCTCCGCTCTCTAGGGCGCGCGCGCGCCAGCTCTCTGAGACTTAAAGGGCCAGTGCACCATTGATTGGTGCCTGGCCCAATTAGCTTAATTGGCTTCCACCTGCTCCAGACTATATCTGACCTCCTCCCATGCACTCCCTTGCCGGATCTTGTTGCCTTGTGCCAGTGAAAGCGTTTTGTGTGTCCAAAGCCTGTGTACCTGAACTTCTGCTATCCATCCTGACTACGAACCTTGCCGCCTGCCCCCGACCTTCTGCTACGTCTGACCTTGCCTCTGCCTAGTCCTTCTGTCCCACGCCTTCTCAGCAGTCAGTGAGGTTGAGCCGTTGCTAGTGGATACGACCTGGTTGCTACTGCCGCAGCAAGACCATCCCGCTTTGCGGCGGGCTCTGGTGAAAACCAGTAGCCTCTTAGAACCGGTCCACTAGCACGGTCCACGCCAATCCCTCGCTGACACAGCGGATCCACTACCCGTAAGCCGAATCGTGACAATGAGTGGAAGCCCTGGGCACAAATAACTGTTTTACCGATTGTTAAACCTGTGTCTGGCTACATCTCTCCACATTAAACACCACGGGCGCTCCATTTACCAACTACCAGACACGATACACCGGGCATGCCTCAGTGGACAGTGGCCATTAACACCAATACACCCCTCCTTTATCACTGCTGTGGGGATCAGGGAGATGTCCCAAAAGGTCCCACTCCTGCTTCCATGATACAAATTCTGCTACAAGCCCCAGTTGTCCCCAGCATAACCAGCTACATACCGTACTCCCAAATATTCACTGTAAATATGGGGAGATTTATCAAAACCTGTGCAGAGGAAATTTTGCCAAGTGGCCCATAGTAACCAATCAGATCACTTCTTTCATTTTGCAGAGGCCTTGTTAAAAATGGAAGAAGCGAGCTGATTGGTTGCTATGGGCAACTGGACAATGATTTTGATAAATCTCCCCCATAGTGCATTTAATAAGTCACTATAGATTTTAAAGTGACACCCACCTAGTTTCACTGCAGCTCCCTGTACACAGTGGTCTCAAACTATGGCCCTCCAGATATTGCAAAACTTCAACTCCCAGCATGCCCGGACAGCCAACAGCTGTCCAGGCATGCTGGGAGTTGAAGTTTTGCAACATCTGAAGGGCCATAGTTTGAGACCACAATGTTTTCTGGTCCCCCGCTTGTCACTCTACTTCCTTCTTCCAAGATGGAGTCGTCTTAGCCACAGGAGTTGCTCTATAAGCCAAAGCGGCGTTCCACCTCAATGGTGGCCCTGAACACCGAAGCCCGCAGCAGCGTTCGGAACAACAAACTTCCGGACGCTGGGGAGCGGAGCTTCCGAAGCAGGGCAGCGGAGTACCCCTTTAACATTCAGGCACTAGTTGATTTAAAAAAAAGTTGTTTTCCACCAAAGTACTCCTTTAAAGGGGTAGTCCAGTGGTGAAAAACTTATCCCCTATCCTAAGGATAGGGGATAAGTTTGAGATCGCGGGGGGTCCGACCGCTGGGGCCCCCTGCGATCTCTCTGTACGGGGGCCAGGCTCTCCGGCCAGATAGCGGGTGTCGACCCCCGCACGAAGCGGCGGCCGACATGCCCCCTCAATACATCTCTATGGCAGAGCCGGAGATTGCCGAAGGCAGCGTACCGGCTCTGCCATAGAGTTGTATTGAGGGGGTGTGTCGGCCGCCGCTTCGTGCGGAGGTCGACACGCCCCCTTCCCGCGGGCTGTCGGGGCTCCGTACAGGAGATCGCAGGGGCCCCAGCGGTCGGACCCCCCGCGATCTCAAACTTATCCCCTATCCTTAGGATAGGGGATAAGTTGTTCACCACTGGGCCACCACTGGACCACTCCTTTAACTAAAGATGTTTGTCCTGCAAGTTCAGCATTTCTATCCTATGTACCCTTACAGGAAAAATTTTAATATTGATTTGCCATCATTGCCCCCCTAGACATACTCTGCTGTCTTCAACGTGATGTCAGAATCAGAGAGAAAGAAGACTGAGAACAGGCCTCACACTCAATAAATAATGCGCTGTAACCCAAGACACCTTTTCCTAAGGATGTTGACAAGATATGTGATCTTCTGATTTATGTCTTCATATTCCATAAATCTACGATAAAAGTACCTACACAAATCTGCCGTGAAACATGAAATATTCAAGCAGCTGATGGAGAAGATGTGTTGCATCAGATCCAGGATCTCAGTGATATGCGGCTATAAGAATTAGAAACCCAAAGTACCAATTCAGTAGCGGAAAAAGGAAATAGATGAAAAATGTGTCTTATGCTTGAAATAGTATATTCTAGATCTCAGTGTATGCACATAGATACTATAAATCAGTGGCCTCCAACCCCTGACTTTGTCAGAGCATGCTGGGAAATTAGTTTTACAGGAGAATCGCATGTTGGAGGCCACTGTTGTAGATAAATAGCGGATTTTGTACATAGCTTTAAGCTTATTGTTTTATTCACTGATGTTTATATAGTGACAATTAGAGATGAGCGAACTTACAGTAAATTCGATTCGTCACGAACTTCTCGGCTCGGCAGTTGATGACTTTTCCTGCATAAATTAGTTCAGCTTTCAGGTGCTCCGGTGGGCTGGAAAAGGCGGATACAGTCCTAGGAGACTCTTTCCTAGGAATGTATCCACCTTTTCCAGCCCACCGGAGCACCGGAAAGCTGAACTAATTTATGCAGGAAAAGTCATCAACTGCCGAGCCGAGAAGTTCGTGACGAATCAAATTTACTGTAAGTTCGCTCATCTCTAGTGACAACATAATCTGCCGCACAGTATACAGGTTCTTACCATCCACTTCATCCTCTATATTTTTCTCCAGCTTTCCACATATCCCCAAGTCTCATAAGTCAGCTGTCTCTGGTTAACTATTCTATTCAAAAAGCCCCCTGCTGCCCCCTCCACCTCAGAAATATTTCTAGGATTCCCAACCTCGTGCATGCCCTCATCATCTCCCACCTGGTGTGGCCTTCTGACTCTCTTGCGCTCTTCCAATCCACCCTTAAAGGGGTACTCCACCCCTAGACATCTTATCCTTTGGATAGGGGATAAGATGTCTGATCGCGGGGGTCCCACCTCTGGGGACCCCAGCGATATCGGCTGAGGCACCAGAGACATCGGGGGCACTGAGCAAACTATAGAGGACAGGAGCTTCTTCAGGGTCCTGTACAGTACACACAGTGTCCTAAAAAAGTAACATTGAGCCGCCCTCACATGATGTCCAAAGGAGCAGCTAACCCTGGCACAGGTAAAGTGTACAGAACATCTAGTACCTCCCTGTACTGTAGGGGGCGCTACCAGACACCAGTCAGTGCATACGCTTCAGTAATACGGGGGTTTTACCACTGAATGCCCCATTCAGATTGGTCAGATCTTCCAGCCATTGACAGGTTATGCAGATCTAAACTGTCCGTACATTGTATGTTGAGTCTGGTTTCAACTTACAATGGTCCAGAAAAGATCATTGTATGTTGAAACTATTGTATGTTGAGGCCACTGTAAGTTGAGGGATCACTGTAATTATTATGCAAATTAGAATGCCGCATTGGCCAGTGTTTTTTTTTTTTTTTTGCAAGAAAGGTGACAACCCTAGAGGGGAGTTGAAACTTTGCAATATCCAGAGGACCAGAATTTGGAGACCAAAGTACAGTTGGTTTTGGTTCGACCATTTATTAATATATGCAAATTCTTTCTGGTACCGAAAGGGTGTACCGGCTTAGAATCCCACGCTGACATTACAGCATCCTACAAAAGTCAATTTACAAGACTCCCTGAGTACTGGGAGATGAGGTAAGAACCTAATGAGACCAAACCTCTCATCTCTCCTTGCCCTGCAACAGATGAGTTTATTCTTGCAGCTGGGGCCCTGTCCGACCGCTGCCTTCCTCCCTCTCATCAGCCCCATGATAACATCTGACGGGCTGTCACTCCCATTCTCTCTCCTGCTGTGTTGAGTTTGTTCAGGCAGTGCAGGGTCAGGAAGGTATGAAAGACAGAGGTCAGGGGTGCACGGCGGAGGGGGGCTGATATGTGTGTAGGGAAAAAGGCATCAGCTGTATGATGAGAAACAAGGCTGGAAGCACAAGACAATAACATAAAAGTGTAAATGACATTATATACCGGAAGATAAACGAGATCGAATACCAGTGTATGATAACGTAAAGCATGGATAGAAATAAAGAATAGGAAAAGACAACTATCATTCTCTATTAATCTTCATTTAATCTCTTAGGGGGAGATTTATCAAAACCTGTGCAAAGGAAAAGTTGCCCAGTTGCCCATAGCAACCAATCAGCTCGCTTCTTTCATTTTTAACAAGGCCTCTGTAAAATGAAAGAAGCGATCTGATTGGTTGCTATGGGCAACTGGGCAATTTTTCCTTTGCACAGGTTTTGATAAATCTCCCACTATGTGAGCATTATATTTGTGATTTATTCATCACATTATGGTGTCCCAGTACAGGATGTGGTCCTGTCCGGTAAATGCGGCCTAAGGTGCCTGTGCTGGGCTCACTCCTCAAAGTGCTGCATTATAATGTACAGTGGTCCCTCAACATATGATGGTAATCCGTTCCAAATGGACCATCATTTGTTGAAACCATCATATGTTGAGGGATCCGTGCAATGTAAAGTATAGGACAGTGGTTTCCAACCTGCGGACCTCCAGATGTTGCAAAACTACAACACCCAGCATGCCCGGACAGCCGTTGGCTGTCCGGGCATGCTGGGTGTTGTAGTTTTGCAACATCTGGAGGTCCGCAGGTTGTAGACCACTGTTAGAGAAAGTTGTACTCACGTGTCCCCGCCGCTCCGGACCGTCACCGCTCGCCACTGCTGCCCGGGATGTCGCCGTCCATCGCTGTCGCCGCGTCCCCGAGGTGTCCCCGATGCTCCGGTAAGGCCTCTGCTTCCCCGGCAACCGCGCTCTCCGTTGCCGCTATCACGTCGCTATGTACGCCGCTCCTATTGGATGACGGGACGGCGTGAACAGCGACGTTATGATGACGATGGAGAGCGCCGACGATGCAGAGGATCCCGAAGAGGATGCGCCGGAGCCCCGAGGACAGGTGAGTGATCGTCAGCGGACCACACGGGGCACCGTATACGGCTATCCGGTGGCAGCTGAAGCAGTCAGTTCTGCCGGATAGCCATTTATGCGATGGCCCCGACATAAAAAAGCATGGTATGTTTATGCTGCCTTCAACATGCGATGGACTCTGAGATGCAATCCCATGTTGAAATTATCGTATGTCGGGGCCATCGTAGGTCGAGGGGTCACTGTACACTTGTTCATCGTCTGTTGATTTCTAATGTGTTTGTTATGTTGCCTTTAATAAATCTCGCATAGTAAACCATGTGATCCTGATGCCCAATGGGAGCCGCCCTAGCCAAGTTCTTATATAGTGCAAGGGGGAGGAGTTCATAAATATTGAGGGGAAGGGCTCAATGCAAAAAAAGGGCGTGCCCAATCCACATGTGACTTCCTAGACTAGTGTTACCCAAGCGTGGTCCTTTATTTCCCCACCAACAGGTCACCTATAAAGATTAGGAAAATCCAGAAAATATGACCTGTTGGGGGAACTTGAGGACTGTGCTGGGTAAATACAGACCTATGAGTAGCACACCAGTGAGAGCCAGCATGCTGCACACTGTCACTTATTATTGCTTATGTATCTGTCACTTATTATTGCTTACGTTACTCTTGTATCTGCTCCTCTTAATATTGTGTGGTGAGCCACGGGGTGTGAAGGTGAGGTATATGGGGCAGATGTTATAGCCCAGGGGCAGATGGTATAAACCCCTAAATGTTTGTGTTGCCAGGGCGTGGTTTTCCCGATGACCACCCAAATGGGAGTACCGCTAGTCCTAGTTAGGCAGGGCAAATAAGAGTCCAAGGCCAGGTGAGGATTAACGGTGGCTTTACTGAGGTAGACAGATGGTAACAGTCTTTACAGCTAGGCCAGGATCCCAGAGAGGTGTCCAGTAACACGGAGGGGACCTTGCAGCTTGCTGGGACTTGCAGTGACTTGACAGTCTTTAGGACAGCTATGCTGACTTTAATAGCATATACAATGATAAATTCCCCCCATATTGTATATAATTTCTATATCAATTATATATTTATTATACAATTCCATCATATTTCCATTTCCTGACAATTATGAATATCCGCCATAGTTGCACAAACAAACAGTCAGCTTATTGAAAACATCATTTTCCTCCATTTGAATATTTAGGCTATATTATATCTACCTTTTTTCCATTTTTTTTTCCTTCTCATTTTAGATCCATGTATCCTGTGGACTACGACCATGACCAGTGTTTTTTTTTTTTTTTTTTTTTGGCTAATGTTAATAAAATGGTTAACGAGGGCTTGTGAGGGAATTTTTTTTTGGAATAAAAGTTTTTTTTTATTTTTTTTTTATTTTATTTACTTTACTTTTTTAGTAGTGGAAGCTTATAGACAGAATACATTACTAAGCCTGGGCTTAGTGTTAGCACCAAAAACAACTAACGCTAACCCCCAATTATTACCCCGTTACCCACCACCACAGGGGTGCCGGGAAGAGCAGCTACCAACAGGCCCAGAGCATTAAATATGGTACTCCTGGGCCTAGGCGGTAACAGGCTGGCGTTATTTAGGCTGGGGAGGGCCAGTAACAATGGTCGTTGCCCACCCTGGTAACATCAGGCTGTTGCTGCTTGGTTGGTATCTGGCTGAGAATGAAAATACGGGGAACCCTATGCATTTTTATTTCATTATTTATGCAAAAAATGTGTGTGGTTCCCCATATTTTCATTCTAAGCATCATACCAACCAAGCAGCAACAGCCTGACGTTACCAGAGTGGGCCAGGACCATTGTTACTTGCCCTCCCCAGTCTAAATAACGCTAGCCTGTTACCGCCTAGGCCCAGGAGCACCATTTTTGACGCTCCAGACCTGTTGGTACCGGCTCTTCCCGGCACCCCTGTGGCGGTGGGTACCGGGGTACTAATTGGAGGTTAGCGCTAGCTGTTTTTGTGGCTAATGCTAAGCCTGGCTTAGTAATGGATTCCGTCTATTAGACGGCTTCCACTACTAAGCCTATAAAGTAAATAAAAAAATTAAAAAAAAGCACCACACAATTAAAAAAATATTTATTCCAAAAAACACTCCCCCACAAACCCTCGTTAACCATTTTATTAATATTAAACAAAAGAAATGCTGGTCACCGTAGTCCAAAGTAATCCAAAAAAAATTAAAAAATAAACCATACTAAAAATGGATTTGTACATGGGTAAAAAGTGGTAAAAAATTTAAATATATATATATATATATATATATATATATATATATATATATGTATATATCACATTTTTGTCACAAATGCGGCTTTAGAGCAGAATAGTCACAGAGGAGAAGAGGTGGTGTTACAAATTGGTGTTCTGAAGTCATTTCTTGGTTTTTGCTTATGTGTGCTGAAAAGGTGGTGCTCTAAACTGATTTACTGTTTTTGACTTATGTGAGCCAAATTTATCAACCCCCTGTGATAGTATGATAAATGTGTCACACCTAAGAAACACTTACTACAGGGAAAACTGTGTACGTAAGTCGTGTACATAAGAATAGCTTGATTAATTCCCCCCTATAAATTTACTGAAGCTGCCTGTACAGAGGAAGTCAGGCTATATCTTTAGACAGTTTCCCCTCCCTACAGTACACGGCAGCCTGACAGACCCTGCTGATGGTCACTCACTGTCACTGCTGCAGCAGCTGGTTCTTCTAAGTTCCCTCATGGCAGCTCCAGCCGATCTTATATCCCTCCATCACTTCCTTTCCTTACCTCCAGACGGTGAAGAGAGGAGCAGAGAGGGGCCATCAGTAGCAGGACCAGGGGAGGGAGACAGTGTGCGGAGGTGAATGCCTGTATGAAAAGTGCCGATGTTACTTCCTCACACTTGTATTTTCTCTGTCTTCTTGTCCCCTGCTGTCATCTGTACCAGCCATGTCTCCATACACTCCTGTCACTGTGCATCATGAGCTCATTGTTCCTTACACCTGCAGAGAAAGGGCACCTGAAGGAGGAGGCATCAAAAGGGCCAGGGCTTAAATCCCCTCCTGCCCTGTGTGTGCAGGTCCCTTGAGGAGTTACTGCTGAGGTACAGTGTGGAGAGAAATGAGGAGAAGTCTGTGGTAACCTGTAGGAGACCTGAGGGGAAGTCAAAAGTCAGTAACCACGCATCTACAAGAACCTCATTGCACATGTCCACTCTGGAAATCTCGGATAACAGGGGATAGAAAGCCTCAGGCAACTCTTGATCCCATAGTCTACAGTCCAAGCCTGGTGGTAAGCTTAAGCTCCAGGGGAAATTACAGCAGTCAGTCCTAAGTTAGAGCGGGTGATCTCAAGTGTAAAATCCAAAGTCTAAAGTCTACAGAAACTAAAATCCAGAGTAAAATACTACAAGTCCCAGCATGGCAAAAGGCTCCCAAGGGTTACTCTGTATTTCCCCTGCTCTGATCTGAAGAGTAAAGGATTACAATAGCTATCCTAACCTAAGTAAAAGGCAGTTTTCCATATCCCGGCATTTGTGGTCGTTATTGTCCCCAACGCTTCCCCCAGGAGAACTGTTACAACTAGCTCTCCGGCCAGACATGCTGGGCGTGAGCGCTCTCCTGCCTTGTCCTCCTCTGCTGGCGGTGCCGCAGTTCACATTGCAGGACGCATCGGCATGCGAACGCCGGGCCGTTACTCACCTCTTGCTTCCTCTGCTGTCCCACTCGCTGACAATACAAGTGTCAGCACTTCCTGTTTCCCCTTGCCGGATCTTTGTGCCCCACAGCCTTAGAGAAAGCATATCATACTTGTGTTCTGTCTTACTGTGTACCAAACCTCCTTGCTACGTTTCCTGTCCACGATTCAGTGCCGCCTTTCCTGACCTTTCTATCCGTCCCCGACTACGAGTTTGCCTTATCCTTCCTGTGCCACGCTTCACCTTGGCAGCCTGTGTGAACGAGTTGTATCAGGGGTGCTTAGACTTTGCTCCCTGGTACGGCCCACACCATCATCCACACAGGCTCAGCGGATCCACTTCACCACAGCAGTTACAAGAACTGTCTAAACTGTGAGTGTGGTGGTTAAAGGGGTACTCCGGTGAAAACCTTTTTTCTTTTAAATCAACTGGTGCCAGAAAGTTAAACATATTTGTAAATTACTTCCATTAAAAAATCTTAATCCTTCCAGTACTTATTAGCTGCTGAATGCTGCAGAGGAAATTCCTTTCTTTTTGGAACACTGATGACATCACGAGCACAGTGCTCTCTGCTGACAAGGGCAGCATGGTTGCTTGCAGTGATGGGGCCTTGGGTTCAAATCCCACTAAGGACTACAATAAATAAAGACTTATTATAACGTCAGCAAAGAGCACTGTGCTTGTGATGTCATTAGAGAGCATTCTAAAAAGAAAATAATTTTCCTCTGTAGTATTCAGCAGCTAATAAGTACAGGAAGGATTAAAAAAATGTTAATAGAAGTAATTTACAAATCTGTTTAACTTTCCGGAGCCAGTTGATTTAAAAGAAAAAAGGTTTTCACCGGAGTACCCCTTTAAAGGAAAACGGTCATCCTGTTCACCCACACTAAACTGAATACACTGGGTTATAATGTGGGTGAACAGGAGACTATTGCAGGGTCAGTGAGTTAAATATGTATCTTCATTCCAGTGCCCGGCCCCTCTGAAGGTCCGCTTCTATCTTTGGTGAATTGTGCACTGGAGGCAGGCCCGCTGGGTGAATTTGAATATTCATGGTTGCTGGTCATGTGAGCGCCTTACACCTACTGAGAGCTCACATGACCAGCGATCATGAATATTCAAAATCACCGATGGGCCAACCTCCAGTGCGCAATTCACCGAAGATAGAAGCGGAATTTCCAAGGGACTGGGTGCCTGTCTGCAGGTACGTATTTAACTCACTGACCCCGCATTAGTCTCCTGTTCACCCACACTATAACCCAGCGTATTGGATTTAGTGTGGGTGAACAGGCTAACCATTTTACATTACATAACAATGAGTTCTATCTTGTTTTTATGCATGATAATTATTTTTGTGTTTTGTGCTTTTGGGTTTAAAATTGTGTTTGTGTGTCATGTGTGGGTTCCTGGAGAGGTCACATTTGTTATATATGTTCCAGCATAACTTTCAAATGATATTTAGATAAAACTTGACACACACATTACTTGTATGTCAACTTAAAATATAGCAAAATTAAATCAACCCTAACCCAGGTTTTATGAAAGTCTATGGGGCTTCCATTACATCTCCTGATTGCGTAACCCTTGGGTTCCAAAGATTGCTCGGGACTTTTTGAAACATTCAGCATCCGGACCAGTGTAATGGTAAAGTATGATTTAACTGTCCAGTAGTCAGGTGTAGGTTATGAGGACAGGAAATGATTTCGGGATATGATTACAGGATAAATGAACAGGATATGAGGTTGGGATGGTAAATTAGGAATGCTTATGAGGATGGGAGATGGGGATGGTATATGAGGTCATAATAAGAGAATGGTTGTGACATGAGGACTGGATATTAGGCCTAGAAAAGAGGTTGGGATAAGTCAGGATGGGATTTGAGAACATGATATGAGGTCGGCTATGAGGACAGAATATGAGGAAAGGATATGAGGTCAAGATATGAAGACGGGATATGCTAACTGGATATGAGGTCTGGCTATGAGGTTGGGATGGGTTTTGTGGTCAGGATACGAGGTCAACATATGAGGATGGGATTTGAGGATGGCATATAATGACGAGATATGAGGTCAGGATATAAGGACAGGAAATGAAGATGGGATATGAGGTCAGGATATGAGGATGGGATATTTAGTTTTTTTTTCTTTATTATTGGTGTACTGTTATGTCTCTATTCTTTTTGGCTTTTGTGTGATTTTCATTTTTTCCTCACATGTATGTTTTAGTTATATAAAACTGATATTCTATGCACTTTCACTTTGAGGCTATTGGTATAATGTTTGTTCACATTACATAAACAAATTATTGTGATATCTGTTTATGGACTATTGATATATATTTTCAATTATTTATACTTTGTTGTATTCCTCCATACACACTGTATGAAGGTTTGGTTGCACAGAGAGATCAATATTACTGTTCCCTCTGTGGTATATGAATATTATTGTTATATATATATTGTTATGTAATCCCTCGTGATTTGTGCATTTCTTAATGTCTTTATGTGTAAACTGTTGTCTAATAAGAATTTCATTTATTTTAAAATTGTTCTGGGAGTGCACAGTTACTATATATGTGTTTTGCAGCTTGTGTATAGTACTAGGGGCTCTGTTCTGAAGAAAGGTGCACCGAATGGAGCAAATATACATTATGAAGCTCTTGGTGAGAAGGCTGAACTTTTACCTGGAGGACTGAGGGATTGTATAACAGGACTTATCATGGCCTAGTTGGTCCACAAATAAGATGTATCCAATTGGATGGAACTTACATGAAAAGATTTAGAGGACAGAGCTCTTAAGAGCAGGATCTGGCCAAGAGCGGTTGTCACTTGATATGCTACAAGAAACAATATATTGGTGTTGACTAGGGATGAGCGAATTGAATCTGACGAATCCGCATTTGTTATGAATTTCATCAAAAATTTGCATTGAATCCGAATATCGCCGCGATTCGATTGCATGAATCGCTTCTTTAACCTCTTAAGGACGTACCGGTACGTCCTGAGTCCTTTCCCTTTCTATAATGCAGAGTAGTGTTGAGCGGCATAGGCCATATTCGAATTCGCGAATATTCGCGAATATATGGACGAATATTCGTCATATATTCGCGAATATTCGCATATTCGTAATATTCGCGTTTTATTTTCGCATAAGCGAAAATTTGCGAATGCGAAAATTAACATATACAAAAATTATCATATACAAAATTAGCATATGCGAAAATTAGCATATGCAAATTTTCGCATATGCGAAACTTCGCACAGTAGTATTAGAGCCTTCATTACACCACACAAGCTGGAAGCAGAGAGGGATGATCACTGTCATGTGTACTGTGAAAAAAAATAAAATAAATTCGTAATTACGAATATATAGTGCTATATTCGCGAATAAAATTCGCATTGCGAATATTCGCGAGCAACACTAATGCAGAGCCACGGCCCCGTGGCTAATAGGGTGCAGCACTGATCGCTGTGCCGCCCACTATTAACCCTTTAGATGCGGCGTTCAAAGTTGAACGCCCTGTCTAAAGTGAAAGTAAAACCATGCCGGTTAGCACAGGGAGCTGTTTGGGATCGCCGTGGCGAAATCGTGGCATCCCGAACAGCTTACAAAACAGCCGGAGGATCCCTACCTGCCTCCATGCTGTCCGATCGCCAAATGACTGCTCCGTGCCTGAGATCCAGGCATGAGCAGTCAAGCGGCAGAATCCTTGATCACTGGTTTCCTATGAGAAACCAGTGATCAATGTAAAAGATCAGTGTGTGCAGTGTTATAGGTCCCTATGGGAGCTATAACACTGCAAAAAAAAAGTGAACAAAAAAGTGAATAAAGATAATTTATCCCCTCCCCTAATAAAAGTTTGAATCACCCCCCTTTTCCCATAAAAAAAAAAAAAAACTGTGTAAATAAAAATAAAAATAAACATATGTGGTATTGCCGCGTGCGGAAATTTCCAAATTATAAAAATATATCATTAATTAAACCGCACAGTCAATGGCGTATGCGCAAAAAAATTCCAAAGTCCAAAATAGTATATTTTTGGTCACTTTTTATATCAATCAATAAGTCCAATCAATACAAAAATGGTACCGCTAAAAACATCAGATCATGACACATAAAACGAGTCCTCATACTGCCCCATATACGGAAAAATAAAAAAGTTATAGGGGTCAGAAGATGACAAATTTAAACGTATACATTTTCCTGCATGTAGGTATGAGAAGTACGACAAAATCCAACCTATATAAGTAGGGTATCATTTTAATCGTATGGTCCAACAGAATAAAGAGAATGTGTAATTTTTACCGAAAAATAAACGGCGTAGAAACAGAAGCCCCCAAAAGTTACAAAATGGCATTTTTTTTTTCAATTTTGTCTCATAATGATTTTTTTTTCCGTTTTGCCGTAGATTTTTGGGTAAAATGACTGATGTCATTACAAAGTAGAATTGGTGGCGCAAAAAATAAGCCATTTAGGTGCAAAATTGAAAGAGTTATGATTTTTTAAAGGTAAGGAGGAAAAAATGAAAGTGCAAAAACGGAAAAACCCCTGGTCCTAAAGGGGTTAAACTTCATTTAGTGCAGTCCAGGCTCCATGGCATCTAAAATGGTGGATCCACATGTGAGGATATGGGGCCAGGAACTCTGGGAAGGCAGGAAGGAGGGTAGGCGGGATGACCAGAATCAGCAGCCAGCCACCCCTGTGATGTCACAGCCCTATATAATCAGCAGCCATCTTGCGGCCAGTCACTTCACCATTTTATTTCAGAGAGAGCGTTTCACTGTAGGGAGAGATAGAGCATTGTGTGCATTGCTCAGAAAAACAGCTTCACAGCAGCAATTCACCACAAGCCCAAATCACTGCATTAAAGCACTGACACTGAGCACTGAGAGAGAGAGAAAGTAC
Organism: Hyla sarda; assembly: GCF_029499605.1. NCBI lineage: Eukaryota > Metazoa > Chordata > Amphibia > Anura > Hylidae > Hyla > Hyla sarda. The sequence continues at coordinate 67,395,954 of NC_079194.1, read as the reverse complement.
ACTTTTGGGTGTAATACACAGCGACTCTACTCTTCAGTGGGGTGTACAGCAGCTCTAAAGCTTAAAGAGGCTATTTAGGCAGAGCAGTAAAAGCCATTGTAACCTGCTATTAGTGCCTAATAGTATTAGACTGGGCTCTACTACACAGTGATTCTGTACTGCTGCAGTTGGTTATACAACAACTGTAAAGCTAACAGGAGCCAGTTAGGGTGAACACGAAAAGCCATAGTCACCTGATTTCAGTGCCTAATACAGTTTGCGTAGTGGAGCTTATTGTCCTCTCATAAGTGTAATCTGTGCGTACATAGGTGGTGTACATTTTTCTTTTTTCCTGAAAAACCAATTTTGGCCTAGTTACTATGAAAGGCCAGCCAAAGCTACACCCTTGTTTCTGTAGCCTTATACAGTTTTAACCCCTTAACGACCAAGGACATATATTTACGTCCTTGGCCGTCTCCAGCGATATAACGCGGGGTCAAGCGGTGACCCCTCGTCATATCGGGTCCTTCCCGGCATGTATCTGAAGCCGGGACCTGGGGCTAATAGCGCGCGGCAGCGATCGCGGTGCCGTGCACTATTAACCCTTTAGACGCGGCGTTCAAAGTTGAACGCTGCGTCTAAAACGAAAGTGAAAGCTGCCTGGCTGCTCAGCGGGGCTGATCGGGACTACCGCAGTGAAAATGCGGTGTCCCGATCAGCTGGGATACGAGCGGAGGTCCTCTTACCTGCCTCCGGCGCGTCCCTTCGGCGATTGATTGCTCCAAGCCTGAGATGCAGGCTTGAGCAATCGACCGCTGATAACGCTGATCTTTGCAAAGTTATGGCTTTGCAGTGAACAGTGCTGGCAATCAGTGTGTGCAGTGTTATAGGTCCCCATGGGAGCTATAACACTGCAAAAAAAAAAGTGTAAAAAAAAAGTTAATAAAAGTGATTTTACCCTTTCCTTACTAAAAGTTCAAATCACCCCCCTTTTCCCATAAAAAAAACACCATGTAAATAAAAATAAATATAAACATATGTGGTATCGCCGCAAATGTCTGAACTATAAAAATATATAATTAATTAAACCGCACGGTCAATTGCGTACGCACAAAAAAATTCCAAAGTCCAAAATAACGTCTTTTTGGACGCTTTTTATATCATGAAAAATTGAATAAAAAGCAATCAAAAAGTCTGATCAATACAAAAAAAGTTCCGCTAAAAACTTCAGATCACGGCGCAAAAAATGAACCCTCACGTCGCCCAATAAGCGGTAAAATAAAAAAGTTATAGAGGTCAGAAGATGACAATTTTAAACGTATACATTTTTCTGCATGTAGTTATGATTTTTTACAGAAGTACGACAAAATCAAACCTATATAAGTAGGTTATCATTTTAACCGTATGGACCTACAGAATAAAGATAAGGTATCATTTTTACTGAAAAATTTACCGCGTAGAAACGGAAGCCCCCAAAACGGTGTTTTTTCTTCAATTTCCTCGCACAATTATTTTTTTTCCGTTTCGGCGTAAATTTTTGGGTAAAATGACTGATGTCACTGCAAAGTAGAATTGGTGGTGCAAAAAATAAGCCATCATGTGGATTTTTAGGTGCAAAATTGAAAGGGTTATGATTTTTAAAAGGTGAGGAGGAAAAAACGAAAGTGCAAAAACGGAAAAATCCGTGGTCCTTAAGGGGTTAACAGAAGCAAAAAGACAGAGGATGAAAGATTATATAAAAAAAATCCCCTCTAATCCACTTCTAAAATTTACCATGAAACTCCAGACACTATTGAGATGCAATTTTTTTTTTTTTTTAAATGTCCTTTCTAAAAAAAAAATGGCAGAAAAATTATTGCCTTTGAATCCAAAACCAGCAACCTGGTACTTCCTGCCTAAAACACACAAAACTTTGGTCTCTCCACCCGGGAGACCTATTATCTCCGGGGAGGGGTCACTAATTGAGCCCATTTCGAGGTTTATTGATTGGCTTCTACACCCGTTGCTAGGGGAGATACCATGCCTATTTAAAGACACTAACAAACTTCTCATTACCTTGGAGGGTTTAAGTTGGCCAGAAAATGCCATGTTGGTGTCTCGACATAGAGGGTTTGTATATGAGTATCCCCCAGAGTAAGGAGTGGAAGCCATTAGAGAATTCCTGAAATGCTCAAATAGGTCTTTGAACTATACAAATTTTGTGCGAGATGCAATTTTTTGATCTTGACATGCAATTCTTTCAAGTTTGATGATGAATGGTTTATTCAAACAGGAGGAGTTGCCATGGGCACTCCGGTCGCCTGTACAGTAGCGAATTTATATGTCGCAATGTTTGAGAAATTGCAAATTTTTTCTGATACCAACCCTTTCTTGAAATATAATGTATGCTATTTACGGTTTGTCAATGACATTTTCATGGTCTGGACAGGCACAGAAAGAGAGTTTATGACATTTGTTTCTACATTAAATTCAAACAACCAACTGAATTTAAAATTCAGATCATGGCGCAAAAAATGAGCCCTCATACCGCCCCATACGCAGAAAAATAAAAAAGTTATAGGGGTCAGAAGATGACAATTTTAAACGTCTAAATTTCCGTGCATGTAGTTCTGATTTTTTCAAGAAGTCCGACAAAATCAAACCGATATAAGTAGGGTATCATTTTAATCCTTTGGACCTACAGAATAAAGAGAAGGTGTAATTTTTACCGAAAAATATACTACGTAGAAATGGAAGCCCCCAAAATTTACAAAATGGCGTTTTTTCTACAATTTCGTCGCACAATGATTTTTTTTTCCGTTTTGCCGTAGATTTTTGGGTAAAATGACTGATGTCAATGCAAAGAAGAATTGGTGGTGCAAAAAATAAGCCATCATATGGATTTTTAGGTGCAAAATTGAAAGGGTTATGATTTTTAAAAAGTGAGGAGGAAAAAACCAAAGTGCAAAAACCGAAAAACCCTTAGTTCTTAAGGGGTTAAGCTGTGCGTATTGTCAAGCTCTCATAAGTGTAAACTGTAGGTACACCTATGCGGTGTACGTTTTTTCCCCTGAAAAACTCATTTTGGCCTAGTTACTGAGAAAGGCCAGCCAAACCCTTGCTTCTGTAGCCTTATACAGTTTGTATTGGAGCACATAGTCCTCCTCTCATAGGTTTAAACTGTACGCACACCTACGTTGTGTAGGTTTTTTTCCCTAAAAAAATTAAATTTTGGCCTAGTTACTGTGAAAGGCCAGCCAAAACTACACCCTTGTTTCTGTAGCCTTATACAGTTTTAAGCTGAGCGTATTGCCCAGCTCTCATAAGTGTAAACTACGTGGTGTAGGTTTTTTTTTTTTCCTGAAAAACAAATTTGGGCCTAGTTACTATGAAAAGCCAGCCAGAACTACACCTTTGTTTCTGTAGCCTTATACAGTTTGTACAACGGTGAAAGTCAGGTGGCACTCACGGTATGGTAAGCAGAATCTTATTTATTCGGTGCGGTACGTAAAAACAAACAGGGGGGTGCTGGACATGCAGTACATTCGGACAACAGCTATTTTACGCCACTCCCGGGGCTTCTTCAGGTCACGCCTCCTCTGACGCGAGAGGCCAGGTAAATACCTCCTCACAGCTGCCATGTCAGAGGGGGAGGTTTAACAGAACTGCAATAACTTTAAAACAGCAAAACACACATTCGAGTCTGTAGATACAGTAAAAAAAATTCCTGAAGAGATAAATCTTCTCAACCAGAACATATACAGTAACAATTTCTGTAATATTCTTAATAATGTACAAAAATTGGGAGAGGTCTAAAAAAACGCATTCATATCTAAGCGGTCATTCAGACCTAGGTTACCCCGTGCTCCGGTCTGAATGATCTACTTCGCCTCACACTGGAGGAGCCCTCTGCATCTGTCTACACCTTCTCTCAAAGGTACCAGTTCTATTCCTCGAAATTTCATGTTTTTTACGTCCCCTGCATGTTCCTCTACAATGTGGGAAATTAGTCTAGGTAAGCCTTTATTTGTTTTTTATAGAGTAGACATTTTCACGAAATCTTGTATTTAGAGAATGTATGGTACACCCTATATAAAATCGTTTACAAGGGCATATAACTACATACATTTCGTATTTTGTTCTGCAGCATATTATTTCTTGACAAGGAATAGGGATGCCTCCTAATGCCACATTTTTTTCCAGGTATGCAGAGGTACACCAGTTACAGGATCTGCACCTATGCATTCCGGGAGCGATAGTTCTTTGGAGCCAGTTCTCATTTTTAGTTGAGTTAGTTTGTAAACTGCGTCTCTCTAAGATGTTTTTAATATTTTTGCATTTTTTTTAAAAGCTATCAGGAGCTTAGACTGTGCATAGCTCCTTAAATCCGCATCATGTTGAATCAAGAATCAATTGTAATGAATTGATTTTTTTATCTGTTTTACCATTGGGCCAAACTGGAAGGAGAAAGAAAATGGAAACAAATTGGCAGGGGAACTTTCTGAATTATGGGAGGCTGTTAAATTAGTATTACAGTAAGGTGTCTTGTTTTTCCTATTTTTACCGTTTCTCTTTTCTTTTAGCAATTTTTCTCTATTCTGTTCACTTGCTCGTTTCATTGCTTTATCAAGAACTAAACTAGGATATCCTCTTTTTAGCAGTCTTTCCTTAACCCCTTAAGGACCAATGCAAATAAACCTGTAAGCCCCTGAAAGACCAGGCCTGTTTTTTCAAATCGGGGATGTCTGTCTTTATTAGAGAATAACTCCGGAATAACTTACACTTTTATTACATTTTTATTTATTTTTACACTTTTATTTTATTTATTTATTTATTTATTTATTCACTTTTCAATGCTTTGGAATACCTAGTATTCCAAAGCATTGCAGTTATATGCTGCCTGCCAGTTTTCACTAGCAGGCAGCATATCAGGACGTGCCTCTCCGGGGTGCTGCAGGAGAGACAGAGGGAGCGCCCTCCCTCTGTCAGAACTCCTTACAGCACGCGGTCACTTCTGACCGCGGCTGTAAGAGTTTAACTGTCGGGAGTGAAGTGAACTTCACTCCCGGCAGTGCGGCAGGTCCCAGCCAGCCGCGGCCACACACAGCACCCCGCGATTGCGATGTGGGGTGCTGCAGAGGAGACAGAGGGAGCTCCCTCCCTCTGTCATAACGCTTACAGCCCGCGGTCTCTTCCGACCGCGGCTGTAAGGGTTATAACTGCCGGGACCGAAGTTTACTTCGGTCCTGGCAGTGCAGCAGGGTCCCGGCTGTGTGATACAGCCGAGTCCCTGCCGCGATCTCGTGGGTGCACTGGGCAGCACCCACGAGAAGAATGGACGAGTATAGACGTCCAGGTGCGGGAACGGCCACCAACCTGGACGTCTATACTCGTCCATGGTCGTTATCGGGTTAAGATCCGAGGCTTGTCTTTCATAATCACTTTCCCTACTGTTAATTTGCCTCAGGCACAGAAATTGTCCATAAGGGACTGTTGATTTTAAGTGCACGGGGTGATAGCTATTATAGTGGAGGAGGGAATTACAGGCAGTAGGTTTCCTGTAGCCTTTTGTCACAAGATTTTCCTCCTCTATTACCACGAGCACATCCAAAAATTCTAGCTCCAAGGGACCTATTTTGGATGTAAATTTAAAATTCAGTTGGTTGTTTGAATTTAATGTAGAAACAAATGTCATAAACTCTCTTTCTGAGCCTGTCCAAACCATGAAAATGTAATTGACAAACCGTAAATAGCATACAATATATTTCAAGAAAGGGTTGGTATCGGAAAAAATATGCAATTTCTCAAACATTGCGACATATAAATTCGCTACTGTACAGGCGACCGGAGTGCCCATGGCAACACCTCCTGTTTGAATAAACCATTCATCATCAAACTTGAAAGAATTGCATGTCAAGATCAAAAAATTGCATCTCACACAAAATTGATATAGTTCAAAGACCTATTTGAGCATTTCAGGAATTCTCTAATGGCTTCCACTCCTTGCTCTGAGGGAAGCTCATATACAAACTCTCTATGTCAAGAGACACCAACATGGTCTTAAACCCTCCAAGGTATGGAGAAATTTGTTTGTGTCTTTAAATAGGCATGGTATCTCCCCTAGCAATGGGTGTAGAAGCCAATCAATAAACCTTGAAATGGGCTCAATTAGTGACCCCACCCCAGAGACAATAGGTGTCCCGGGTGGGGAGACCAAAGTTTTGTGTGTTTTAGGCAGGAAGTACCAGGTTGCTGCTTTTGGATTCAAAGGCAATCATTTTTCTGCCATTTTGTTAGAAAGGAAATTATTTTCAACATTGCATCTCAATAGTGTCTGGAGTTTTATGGTAAAATTTGGAAGTGGATTAGAGGGGATTTTTTTTATAGAATCTTTCATCCTCTAACTGTCTTTTTGCTTCTGTTAAGTAATAATCTCTGTCCATTAGAACAATATTGTCCCCTTTGTTGGACTTTTTAACAATTATATCCTCCCTTTTTTCAGATAATCCAATGCTACTCTTTCATCCCTTGTTAAATTAGATGGATCAGAGGGATAACATGAGGCTTACAGATCTGCCAAGACTCTATACAGTTATACAGTTTGTAGTGGAGCGTATTGTCCACCTCTCATAAATGTAAACTGTACGTACACCTACGTGGTGTACTTTATATATTTTCCTGTTAAACTAATTTGGGCCTGGTTACTGTGAAAGGCCAGCCAAAGCTACACACTTGTTTTTGTAGCCTTTTACAGTTTGTAGTGGAGCATATTGTCCACCTCTCATAAGTGTAAACTGTACGTACACCTACGTGGTGTCCTTTATATATTTTCCTGTTAAACTAATTTGGGCCTTGTTACTGTAAAAGCCCAGCCAAAGCTACACACTTGTTTCTGTAGTCTAATACAGTTTTAAGGGTAGTGGAGCGTATTGTCCTCCTCTCATAAGTGTAACATATACACACTCAGCTGGTGTTTAAGTATGTCAGGCAGAGAAGTGCCAGGACATGCACAGAGGAGTGGCAGAGGCCTAAATTCATCAGGCAGAGGTCGCAGCAGACTATTGGAGAGTGGCAGCAGGAGTCACAGCGAGAAGCCTGACCTCCCGGTATCAGCTAGCGGTTGTGTCTCGACCAGCAACCCATCTTCCGTCATCGATTGATTAACTCGGTCATCCACTTCATCACAAGTGACATCTGACACCACCAGTCAACAGTCGGTGGGTTCCTCAGACACAACCCTCAGTTGGCATGGCCTGGGAGCGGTCCCTGTCCTCCCATTTTCTCTGTCCTATGCTGTTCCCTCCCCCACAGAAGTTCCGTATGCTGTGGTTTCAGCTCCACTATTTAGTGAGGACGATCTACTAGAGGACAGTCAGCAGCTACTGCCCAGCCAAGAAGCGGAGGAGACATCCACCGCTTCCTCTGTTAGGTGGGCAAGTAGTGATGAGGAGAGTGGCGTGGGAGGTGGTGTTGCGAGCGTTCAGGCTCCTGAAGCAGACACTGTTGAGGAACCTGAGGACATCAGTGACATGCAGACACAACTCGATGATGATGAAGCCAATCGCACTTGGGAGCTGGGTGCAGAAGGGGCTTCATCATCAGGTTGCCCGTGAGGCAGCAGCTGAGCAAGCAAGGTGGTTAAATGGTTGACAGTCAGCATAGTGGAAGAAGTGGAAAGTCTGGAACCAAACCTGCCTGGGGTAGACCACCTGCATCGCGGCAGCCTACCTACCCAGGAGGTAGTGGAACAGGGGTTGCTGGAGTTGGCGGCAGTAGCAGTCAATCAGTGCGGTCAATTGGGGGGAAAATCAGCTACTCGGCGGTGTGGCAGTTTTTCATCAAGCATCCGGAGGATGTTAACCTGACCACATGCAAGATGTGTTGGCAGAAGGTGAAGCGTAGGCAGGGTACCAATGTTGGCACCCCAGCCCTGCGTCAACATTTGCAGCGTCACCATAAAGCGGCCTGGGAGAACCGTGGCTCTGATGCAGTGGTTCAGCCTGCTACATCACCCAGTGGCATTCCGCTCCCTGTTTCAGCCAGCCAGGGCTCCCCCACCTCAGCTGAAGGGATCTGTCTGGCATACCCATCTTCTTTCACTCCAGATGCTCCTGCTCCTCCTACTTCGAGTCAGTCATTAAGGCAGCAATCCATCAGCGAAGCCATGTCCAAGGGACAACAGTATGCGCCCACTCATCCAACAGCGCAGAAGCTGAATGTGCTCATGTCCAAGTTGCTGGTGCTGCAGCCCCTCCCTTTTCAAGTGGGGGACTCTGCACCTTTCAGAGAACTGATGGCTTGTGCAGAGCCGAGGTGGAGAGTCCCAAGCTGTCATTTATTTGCCAAGAATGCAGTACCAGCCCGGCACAATTTTGTGGAAGAGAAGGTGGGCCAGTCGTTGAGCCTGTCGGCAGTGCCGACATGTGGAGCTGTAACTATGGTCAGGGACAATACATGTCCTTTAAGGCCCACTGGGTGAATGTGGTTCCTGCACAGCCACAACAGCAACTTGGACAGGTCACGCCGCTTCAGCCTTCACGCTCTAAGGCCATTGGTCCTGTGACAGTTTGCGATTCCGCCTCATCATCCTCCACCGTGTCCTCGGCCTCCACTGCCCGGACAAGTCTCAGTGCCCCTCCAGCATACCATGTGTGCAGGGCACGGCAGTGTCACACTGTTCTTCACATGATTTGCTTTGGTGAACGGAATCACACAGGGGAGGAACTGCTAAAAGTAATTCATCAAGAAATCAAATCATGACTTACTCTCAGAAAACTGGAAATGGGAACCATGGTGACCGACAATGGGAGGAACATCTTGTCTGCGCTGCGTCAAAGAAGCCTGAGCCATACACCCTGCATGGCACAAGTGTTCAATCTGGTTATCAAGCGATTCCTGAAGTGTTCCCCCCCTCTGCAACACATCATAACAATGGGAAGGAAACTTTGCATGCACTTCAGCCACTCGTACATCGCAAAGCACACCCTCCTTGAGCTACAGCTTCAGAAAGCTATCCCTTAAAATAGTCTGATTTGCGATGTTTTCACATGTTGGAATTCCACCCTCCATATGTTGGACCAACTATACGAACAGAGAAAAGCCATCACCAATTTCTTGATGATCCAAGCGGATAGGGGGACTCCCCTGTGTAACTTCAATGTCAAACTGTGGAGGCTCATACATGGCACCTGCCGTTTGCTCAAGCCTTTTGAGGAAGCCACATTATTAGTCAGTCGTTAGGATTACGGGATGAACGGCATCATTCACCTGCTTCATTTCTTACAACACGTGTTGGAAACGATTGCTGGTCAGGGCACTGGAGATGTGGTGCCTACATCTCATGACCACATGAGCCCTGGAGGGGCTGAACTGGAAGAGGAGGAGGATGGGGACAGTGGAGCACAGTTTAGGTTTTGCAAAATGGGTGGTTTTTATAGTCATCTGACAGAACAGGAGTGGCAGGAGCAGCCAGAGGAGCTAGAGGGTTATGAGGAAGGCAAGACAGAAGTCCAGCAGATCTTCAAAGTGTGTTGGCATGGTCATGTCAAGGTATGCCACCACCTGCTGGTTCAAGTCCTGCTCCAGGTCTACCTGCTGCTGATTAGTTGCTTCACTATGAGGGTGAAGAAATATATGAACCAAAAATTTTTTTATATCTAAGAAAAGGAAAGGTGTGCAAAAAACACCATGGGGGACATTTACTAATCTAGTCTATTCTGGGTATGCTTATAGACCAGCGTATGTGGTAGTCTCCTGTCTATTGTGCTCCTAATTTATCAAAGGTCTCACAGCCCTTGATAAATTCTGTGCTCAGACTTCAGGGTCTACAAGCTTAAACTGCATTTAGACCTGCTCCAACATGGTCTGACATTTCAGCGTATTTTGGGCAGATGCGACTTGTCGCACAAAAGTTGCACTTGATAAATTCAGCACCAATGCATTTTCCAATGCATTTCCGTCTAAAATAGACTTGCATGCATCATGTTCAAAAAATCCTCTACAGCTAAAGTCGCAGAAAAGTCACACATATTTAGACTGCGACTTTCTGTGCGACAAATTTAGACAGGAAAACCAGTCTAAATCCTTTGATAAATCTCCCCCCATGTGTCAACTACACCACCAAGTATTGATGTGATGCAAAGACCTCTAAAAGGTGGAAGGGAGCAACGTATGGTCCATTGTAACCGGTGGGGGTAAAAGCTTCCCCTGTAAGGCCGTACTCTCGCATTATTAATTCCCTTCTTGGCAAGTGATACTCGCCCTAAAATTGGCAGCCCCACACAGAAACCTCTCCCTATTTCCACCTACAAACACTGCCATTTCCTAGGGTTTTTAGGTGGAAATAGGGAGAGTTTGCTCTGTGGGGGCGCCCTTTTTAGGGAGAGTAACACTTGCCAAGAAGAGAATTAATAGGGCGAGAGTAGGGCCTTACAGGTGAAGTTTTTACCCCCACCTGCTACAATGGACAATACGTTGTTGCCTTCCACCTTTTTACGGAAAGTGTTACTCGTCTTAAAAAGGGCGACCCCACACAGGAACCTCTCCCTATTTCCAACTAAAAACCCTGGGAAATGGCATTGTTTGTAGGTGGAAGTAGGGAGAGTTTCCTGTGTGGGACCGCCGTTTTTAGGTCGAGTAACACTTGCCAAGAAGGGAATTAAGATCGTGAGAGTAGGGCCTTACAAACAACGGACCATACGTTGTTCCCTCCGACCTTTTAGAGGTCTTTGCATCACATCAATACTTGGTGGTGTAGGTGGCACATGGTGTATTTTTGCACACCTTTCCTTTTCTTAAATAAAAAAAAAAATTTGGGTACATATATTTTATCGTAAGAATAGTATTAAAAGATAAGTTTTACGTAATGCAAATCCTCAATACTTACTTGTGCTGTGCACATTAACACTTTTACAAAAGAGACTGTTTTCTTCTGCCTACCTGCCTCAGCTACTATTCTAATCCTGCCACCCACCTGATGCCACACATCTCATGCCAAGTTCTCCTTTTTTCACCCACCTTCATCACCGGGTACTGGTATTGCCACCCACTGCCCCACTCTGTCACTGGGTCACTTTCAGGACTCCTGATGCTGCTGATGCCACCTCCAGGCTGTCTCATTCTGCCACCATATGTTCTCCTCATGCTAATGCCACCTCCAAGCTGTCTCATTGTGCCACCATATGTTCTCATCATGCTCATGCCAACTCCAGGCTGGTCATTCAGCGACTATATGGTCTCCTCTTGCTGCTGCCAACTCCAGGCTGTGTTATTCAGCCACTAGTGATGAGCAGAAGGGCAATATTCGAATTTGCAATATTTCGCGAATATTTGGATGATTATTTGTACTTTGTTTTCAAAATTCGCATATTTGCTATGCTTGTTCTCTTTTTTTTCCATGCGAAAATTCGTAATGAAATTCGCATAGTGCGCATGCGCAATTATGTCTCACCTAAAAGAAGGGAGGGATAAGTGTCCAGTCTAGAAGTGCCGATATTCGCATAAATATTCACATAAATATTTGCATAAATTCACATAAAAAATGAATGTTCATCATTATGCATATATATATATATATATATATATATATCACTATATTCTAAATATTTGCGAAAGTGCCGTTATTTGCGGTAAAAATTTGCATTTCGAATCTGCGTGCCAATACATGGTCTCCTCTTGCTGCCGCCAACTCCAGGCTGTGTCATTCAGTCGCTATATGGACTCCTCATGCTGCCGCCACCTCCAGGCTGTGTCATTCAGCTACTATATGGTCTCCTCTTGCTGCCGCCATTTCCAGGCTGTGTCATTCAGCCACTATACGGTCTCCTCATGCTGCCGCCACCTCCACGCTGTGTCATTTAGGCACTATATGGTCTCCTCATTCTGCCGCCACCTCCACGCTGTGTCATTCAGCCACTATTTGGTCTCCTCATGCTTCCGCCACCTCCAGGCTGTGCCATTCAGCCACTATATGGTCTCCTCATGCGTCTTCCACCTCCAGGCTGTGTCATTCAGCCACTATATGGTCTCCTCATGCTTCCGCCACCTCCAGGCTGTGTCATTCTGACGCCACATGGTCTCCTCATACTGATGCGAGCTCCAGGCACTCTCATTGTGCCGCTCTGCGACAGTGATTCTAATAGCGATGCCTGTAATCTGCATGTCATACTGAATAACAGTATTATTTCACTGACATAGCACACTCCCTATGCGTGGTACGGCAAGGCAAAGTGTTCTACACCCCTATTGAGGCTCTCTGTAGCCCAGAAATAGCCATTTTTAATAGCGATTCACTGCAAATAATTTTGGACCAAACCAAATTTTTTCGGAAAATTCAGCTAATCGTCCGAATCAAATTTTTCAAAAATTCACTCATCTCTAGTGTTGACCTGTGGGAAATAGCAGTTATGGGAAGAGACTCATATGAAGAGAATGGAGGCCTGGGACAGGTTCTATATAGTGAAAAAGAGTTATACTATAGTTAAAGTACACCTGTCACATGCTGTATGCATATGAGAGTGTCAATAGTGTCCGTAGGCCAGGAGGTGCCCCTTGTCACATACAATGGTTCAGATGTATGTATTTCTCTAGAACAAACACAATGAGTTCAGCAATTATATACATATCACTCAGCCTAACCCTGTTGTAGAGCCCTGCGTGTGGTATCTCAGTGCGGAACACATCTGTCTACCTGCCTTGTCAGGTGGATGTCACTTTCCTGTGTCTGCTCGGGCCCACAGCTCGGGTTTACAGGTTATATGTGTTGTATAATGTAATTCAATGTGTTGCCATATCCCTAATATATTATTTACTGTCATGTAAAGTATTATCTGTGTCTGTGGGAAGATGCATAGATATTCTCATGAGCTCTTTGGCCAAACAAAGCCTCCTGCTGTGCTCCACCCAGGTCTGTTCAGACAGGAGGAGCTAGTTCGTTAGTGATTTAATTGAGTCCAGTCAGAGCAATGTGAAGTAGCTTATCAGCACACTTGCCCCATGCCTCTAATGGGGAAAGGTTCAATGTCTTTCTTCTAGTCTACCTGTTTCTGAGTGACTTACCTCCTGCATACAGATTCCTGCCGACCAGGTCGTCCTTCAGTCAAGTCTGTTCACGTCAAGTTCAGACAAGTCAAGTACCGAACAGATAATATGAGTGAAAGCTTCATCCCACTCTCGAATTTCTGAACATTACTACCTGCTCCTGCAACGTGTGTGTTCCAATCCCACTTGCTCCCTAAAACAAATACATATGATCAACAACCTAGAAAAAAACTAGATGGACAAAAAGTTTCTACAATAAATATTTAAAAATCTGGAATACTTTTCACTTCTCTTTATAGCTGCAATAATTCATTGGTAAATGCTATTAATAGTGTAAAAAGGGTACTCCGGAGGAAAAGAAATGTGCCTGAAAGTTATAGGAGGAGATTTATCAAAACCTGTCCAGAGGAACAGTTGCTGAGTTGCCCATAGCAACCAATCAGATCGCTTCTGTGAAAAATGAAAGTAGGGATCTGATTGGTTGCTATGAGCAACACAGCAACTTTTCCTCTGGACATGTTTTGATAAATCTCCCCCATACAGATTTGTAAATGACTTCTTTATAAAAATCCATGCTGACCGCCCTCAGGGAGGATGGGTGCCTGGAGATCACCAGCATGGACAGTCCCAAGAGCTGTAAGCACGCCGCTACCTCTAAAATCAGACCTGCCTCCGCCGAGGCAGGTCTTTCACCAAAACAGGGTGTATAGTGGTCAGGGTACAGAGTGTGTGGCTTTGACTTTAGGGGATTAAAGTCCAAATAATGTCTAACAGTGCCCTGTGCACACATGGTACGCTGGTGGTTTTAGTGGGATGTGATTTTTAAATTGAAGCAACTTTATAGAAACACTCCGCATCCCAACTGTCTTGTTTGCTATATTTTCATAACTCTCTCACTAAGTAATAACATTAGATTTAATAAATCTGTCTTTCTGGCTAGTTGGACTGCGCATTTTTCTCGCTCTTCCCTTTGATCATTAGATACCTCTGTTGTATCACCATTGTGCCTGCCTTAGTAGAGCGTATTTTTTTGTGTTTCTTAGAATAAGGGAGTTGTGGATGCAATTACGTCTATAACAACCCGGTCTATTATCTCATCAGCCAGTAGCACTTGAAGGGGAGCAGTTGTGTCAGAGATAAAGATGGCTTCTAATGATGTCCCTCAGATGACACTGAAGGCATTGGGCATTAATGGCTAATTAATTCCTCTCATTAATAACCACAACCAATTGTGAAGACAAAAAGAGCTAATTTAATGACATTGCCAATATCGTCTTCTCTACAGAGATGGAGAACGCACTTATTTAAGCATTAGACAATGATCTATGCTTCCGCCCAGGTGCTAAGTTTATCTTGGGGCAATGGCAAGGTCACTTGTGCGGGAGTAATGTATAGAAAGGCATATGGATCATTTATGAATATATTTGTCACATGTTCATTAATCGAAATCATACAAGCTAAACACATGCAAATGGATAGCTAAAAATAACTAACGCTCACTTATTCACATATAATTCTGTTTAGAGCACAAGCCTTCTTTCTACAAAAAGACAAGAAATAACATATTATTAAGGCTGTGGTCACACATTAATTGTAACTAGTTTGCTTCTTAAAAAGTATATTTAAAGTGTGTTCATATGTTCAGGTTTTTAATTGCAATTATTGAAAACAAAGCCAGAAATGGATCATTTTTAGAGAGCACCTATACGGCTTGGTTTTCACACAGTTTTTTTTTCTGCCATTTTCTTTTTTTTGCAAAACTGCTAGCTTGGCAGCTTTTTTTGGGGCCTGATTTTTGTCCTATACTACTATGGTTGGTCCTCATCATGGTTGTCACCATCATTACTGTCATTATGTTGTGTGGGTGCTTCCTGTGATAACTCCAATGACTCCATCTCCAAATCCTCCTCAAGTCCCTCTTCCTCATCCTCATCCAGCATCTCTTCAACATTCATACGGCAAAATGCCAGAGTTATACCTTCTTCTATTTCTTGTTGAATCATCGCTATGAGCGTTTGCTCCAGAAGGAATAACAGCGGCATAATGTTGTTCATTTCCCGGTTGTCTCTGCTGACAAATCTTGTTGCCTCTTCAAAATGCCTCAACATAAGACACGTGTCTCTGATCATCTGCCAATTCATGAGCTAAAAATCATCACACTGGCTCTAATAGCTGCTCGTCTGCTGAATAAGGAAATCAGCCACCACTTTCCGCTAATGATACAGGTGGTCCAACACATGTAAGGTTGAATGGTTGAATTCCATCATGTTAAAACATTGCAGATAAAACATTGTTCAGGAAGATTTGAGCACTCCCAAGTGTAGCAGGGCATACAGAAAGAGGTACTCCGGAGGAAAAAATCTTTTCACATCAACTGGTACCAGAAAGTTAAACAGATGTGAAAAATGACTTCTATTGAAAAGTCTTAATTCTTCCAGTACTTCAGCACATTAGCTGCTGTATGCTCCAGAAGAAGTTATGTAGTTCTTTCCAGCCTGACCACAGTGCTGTCTGCTGCCAACTCTGTCTGTGTCAATAACTGTTTAGAGCAGGAGAGGTTTGCCAATAGGATTTGCTCATGCTCTGGACATTTTCTGACAGGGACAGAAGGGGCAGCAGAGAGCACTGGGGTCAGACTGGAAACAACTACACCTCTAGACCATACTGGAAGGATTAAGATATAATTGTTATATAGAAGTAATTTGCCAGCTCTACACCATATTTAACCCCTTAAGGACACATGACATTCTCATATGTCTCCATTTCCAAGTCCTTAAGGACACATGACGTATGAGAACGTCATGTGTTTTACCGGCCCCCCGCAACCATCTGGAGCGGAGCCGGTACCCGATGCCTGCTGAAATCGTTCAGCAGGCATCGGGGCATATCGCCCAGGGGGGTCATGATGACCCCCCATGTCGGCGATGGCCGCAGATCGCTGGACAATTCTGTCCAGCGATCTGCGGTGGATTCCGGGTCAATCGGGTCTCCAGTGACCCGGAATTATTGGCTGATCGGGGCCGTCAGAGACGGCCCCGAACAGCCAGAGCCAGCAGGGGTGAGGTGGCACTGGTGCCACCTCACGATCGCCCTGATTCGTCGGCCGGATTACCGGCCGACCAATCAGGGTGCCTGCTGCGGGTGTCACTCCCGCAACCCGCTCCACCCCTCTTCCGGAGGACGTGAACGGGTGCGGGACGTGCACCCCGGGTGCTGGGGACCCCGATCCCCGGTGCCCCTGTTGGGATCGGGGCCCCAGGAGCAGCGGCGGCGGCGGAGACGACGAGGGACTGACCTGTGCGGCGAGGATCGTTGGAGGTGAGTGACAGCCTCCTGCTGTTGCTTAGCAACAGCTCCCAGCATGCAAAAAGGGCATGCTGGGAGCTGTAGTTATGCAACAGCAGGAGGCAGACCACCACAACTCCCAGCATTCCCTTATGGGCATGCTGGGACTTGTAGTTTTGCAACAGCTGGAGGCACATTCTTTCTATGGAAAAGTGTACCTTCAGCTGTTGTGTAACTACAACTCCCAGCTTGCACAATCAGCTAAAGTGCATGCTGGGAGTTGTAGGGGTGCATCTGGTGGTTGCATAACTACAACTCCCAGCATGCCCGTTGGCTGTCGGTGACTGCTGAGAGTTGTAGTTTTGCAACAGCTGAAGGCACACTGAGTTAAGTAGCAAACCAGTGTGTCTCCAGCTGTTGCATAACTACAATCCCCAGCATCCCCAGCCAAAGTAGTATGCCTCCAGCTGTTGCATAACTACAAGACCCAGCATGCCCTTCCGCTGTCCGTACATGCTGGGGGTTGTAGCTTTTGCAACAGCTGAAGGCACACTGGTTGCAAAACACTGAGTTTGTTACCAAACTCGGTGTTTCACAACCAGTGTGCCTCCAGCTGTTGCAAAACTACAACTCCCAGCATGCACTGATAGACCGTACATGCTGGGAGTTGTAGTTTTGCAACAGCTGGATGTCCCCCCCCCCAATGTGAATGTACAGGGTACACTCACATAGGCAGAGGATTACAGTAAGTATCCGGCTGCAAGTTTGAGGTGCGGCAAAATTTCTGCCGCAGCTCAAACTGCCAGCGAGAAACTACTGTGAACCCCCGCCCATGCGACTGTACCCTAAAAACACTACACTACACTAACACAAAATAAAATAAAAAGTAAAAAACACTACATATACACATGCCCCTACACAGCCCCCCTCCCCTCCCCAATAGAAATGAAAAACGTCTGGTACGCCACTGTTTCCAAAACGGAGCCTCCAGCTGTTGCAAAACAACTACTCCCAGTATTGCCAGATAGCCGTTGACTGTCTAGGCACCCTGTTTGGGAATCACTGACGTAGAATACCCCTATGTCCACCCCTATGCAAGTCCCTAATTTAGGCCTCAAATGCGCATGGCGCTCTCACTTTGGAGCCCTGTCGTATTTCAATGCAACAGTTTAGGGTCACATATGGGGTATCGCCGTACTCGGGAGAAATTGCCTAACAAATTTTGGTGGGTATTTTCTGCTATTACCCTTTTTAAAAATGTAAAATTTTTGGGAAAACAAGCATTTTAGGTAAAAAAAATATATATTTTTTTATATATGCAAAAGTCGTGAAACACCTGTAGGGTATTAAGGTTCAAACTACCCCTTGTTACGTTCCCCGAGGGGTCTAGTTTCCAAAATGGTATGCCATGTGTTTTTTTTTTGCTGTCCTGGCACCATAGGGGCTTCCTAAATGCGGCATGCCCCCAGAGCAAAATTTGCTTTCAAAAAGCCAAATGTGACTCCTTCTCTTCTGAGACCTGTAGTGCGCCAGCAGAGCACTTTTCACCCCCATATGGGGTGTTTTCTGAATCGGGAGAAATTGGGCTTCAAATTTTGCGGGGTATTTTCTGCTATTACCCTTTTTAAAAATTTAAACATTTTGGGAAAACAAGCATTTTGGTTAAAATTATTATTTTTTTAACATATGCAAAAGTCTTGAAACACCTGTAGGGCATTAAGGTTCACATTACCCCTTGTTACGTTCCCCGAGGGGTCTAGTTTCCAAAATGGTATGCCATGTGTTTTTTATTTGCTGTCCTGGCACCATAGGGGCTTCCTAAATGCGGCATGCCCCCCAAAAACCATTTGTCGCTCCTTCCCTTCTGAGCCCTCTACTGCGCCCGCTGAAAAATTAATATAGACATATGAGGTATGTGCTTACTCGAGAGAAATTGGGTTTCAAATACAAGTAAAAATTTTCTCCTTTTTACCCCTTGCAAAAATAAAAAAATTGGGTCTACAAGAACATGCGAGTGTAAAAAATGAAGATTTTGAATTTTCTCCTTCACTTTGCTGCTATTCCTGTGAAACACCTAAAGGGTTAAAACACTTATTGAATGTCATTTTGAATACTTTGGTGGGTGTAGTTTTTATAATGGGGTCTTTTATGGGGTATTTCTAATATGAAGACCCTTCAAATCCACTTCAAACCTGAACTGGTCCCTGAAAAATAGCGAGTTTGAAAATGTTGTGAAAAATCGGAAAATTGCTGCTGAACTTTGAAGCCCTCTGGTGTCTTCCAAAAGTAAAAACTCATACATTTTATGATGCAAACATAAAGTAGACATATTGTATATGTGAACCCAAAAAAAATATATTTTGAATATCCATTTTCCTTACAAGCAGAGAGCTTCAAAGTTAGAAAAATGCAACATTTTCATTTTTTTCATCAAATTTTGGGATTTTTCACCAAGAAAGGATGCAAGTTACCATAAAATTTTACCACTAAGTTAAAGTAGAATATGTCACGAAAAAACAATCTCTGAATCAGAATGATAACTAAAAGCATTCCAGAGTTATTAATGTTTATGTTACGCCGAGCGCTCCGGGTCCCCGCTCCTCCCCGGAGCGCTCGCTTCACTCCCTCCGCTGCAGCGCTCCGGTCACGTCCTCTGACCCGGGGCGCTGCGATCCCGCTGCCAGCCGGGATGCGATTCGCGATGCGGGTAGCGCCCGCTCGCGATGCGCACCCCGGCTCCCCTACCTGACTCGCTCCCCGTCTGTTCTGTCCCGGCGCGCGCGGCCCCGCTCCCTAGGGCGCGCGCGCGCCGGGTCTCTGCGATTTAAAGGGCCACTGCGCCGCTGATTGGCGCAGTGGTTCCAATTAGGGTTTTCACCTGTGTACTTCCCTATATTACCTCACTTCCCTTGCACTCCCTTGCCGGATCTTGTTGCCTTAGTGCCAGTGAAAGCGTTCCTTGTGTGTTCCTTGCCTGTGTTTCCAGACCTTCTGCCGTTGCCCCTGACTACGATCCTTGCTGCCTGCCCCGACCTTCTGCTACGTCCGACCTTGCTTCTGCCTACTCCCTTGTACCGCGCCTATCTTCAGCAGCCAGAGAGGTGAGCCGTTGCTAGTGGATACGACCTGGTCACTACCGCCGCAGCAAGACCATCCCGCTTTGCGGCGGGCTCTGGTGAAAACCAGTAGTGGCTTAGAACCGGTCCACTAGCACGGTCCACGCCAATCCCTCTCTGGCACAGAGGGTCCACTACCTGCCAGCCGGCATCGTGACAGTAGATCCGGCCATGGATCCCGCTGAAGTTCCTCTGCCAGTTGTCGCTGACCTCACCACGGTGGTCGCCCAGCAGTCACAACAGATAGCGCAACAAGGCCAACAGCTGTCTCAACTGACCGTTATGCTACAACAGTTGCTACCACAGCTTCAGCAGTCATCTCCTCCGCCAGCTCCTGCACCTCCTCCGCAGCGAGTGGCCGCTCCTGGGATACGCTTATCCTTGCCGGATAAATTTGATGGGGACTCTAAGTTTTGCCGTGGCTTTCTTTCCCAATGTTCCCTGCATCTGGAGATGATGTCGGACCTGTTTCCCACTGAAAGGTCTAAGGTGGCTTTCGTAGTCAGTCTTCTGTCCGGAAAAGCCCTGTCATGGGCCACACCGCTCTGGGACCGCAATGACCCCGTCACTGCCTCTGTACACTCCTTCTTCTCGGAAATCCGAAGTGTCTTTGAGGAACCTGCCCGAGCCTCTTCTGCTGAGACTGCCCTGTTGAACCTGGTCCAGGGTAATTCTTCCGTTGGCGAGTATGCCGTACAATTCCGTACACTTGCTTCAGAATTGTCCTGGAATAATGAGGCCCTCTGCGCGACCTTCAAAAAAGGCCTATCCAGCAACATTAAAGATGTTCTGGCCGCACGAGAAATTCCTGCTAATCTACATGAACTTATTCACCTAGCCACTCGCATTGACATGCGTTTTTCTGAAAGGCGTCAGGAACTCCGCCAAGATATGGACTCTGTTCGCACGAGGCGTTTCGTCTCCTCGGCTCCTCTCTCCTCTGGTCCCCTGCAATCTGTTCCTGTGCCTCCCGCCGTGGAGGCTATGCAGGTCGACCGGTCTCGCCTGACACCTCAAGAGAGGACACGACGCCGTATGGAGAACCTCTGCCTGTACTGTGCTAGTACCGAACACTTCCTGAGGGATTGTCCTATCCGTCCTCCCCGCCTGGAAAGACGTACGCTGACTCCGCACAAAGGTGAGACAGTCCTTGATGTCTACTCTGCTTCTCCACGTCTTACTGTGCCTGTGCGGATGTCTGCCTCTGCCTTCTCCTTCTCTACAGTGGCCTTCTTGGACTCTGGATCTGCAGGAAATTTTATTTTGGCCTCTCTCGTCAACAGGTTCAACATCCCGGTGACCAGTCTCGCCAGACCCCTCTACATCAATTGTGTAAATAATGAAAGATTGGACTGTACCATACGTTTCCGCACGGAGCCCCTTCTTATGAGCATCGGATCTCATCATGAGAGGATTGAACTTTTGGTCCTCCCCAATTGCACCTCGGAGATTCTCCTTGGACTTCCCTGGCTTCAACTTCATTCCCCAACCCTGGATTGGTCCACTGGGGAGATCAAGAGTTGGGGGTCCTCTTGTTCCAAGAACTGTCTAAAACCGGTTCCCAGTAACCCTTGCCGTAACTCTGTGGTTCCTCCAGTAACCGGTCTCCCTAAGGCCTATATGGACTTCGCGGATGTTTTCTGCAAAAAACAAGCTGAGACTCTACCTCCTCACAGGCCTTATGATTGCCCTATCGACCTCCTCCCGGGTACTACTCCACCCCGGGGCAGAATTTATCCTCTCTCTGCCCCAGAGACTCTTGCCATGTCCGAATACGTCCAGGAGAATCTAAAAAAGGGCTTTATCCGTAAATCCTCCTCTCCTGCCGGAGCCGGATTTTTCTTTGTGTCCAAAAAAGATGGCTCCCTACGTCCTTGCATTGACTACCGCGGTCTTAATAAAATCACGGTTAAGAACCGCTACCCCTTACCCCTCATCTCTGAACTCTTTGATCGCCTCCAAGGTGCCCACATCTTCACTAAATTGGACTTAAGAGGCGCCTATAACCTCATCCGCATCAGAGAGGGGGACGAGTGGAAAACGGCATTTAACACCAGAGATGGACACTTTGAGTATCTGGTCATGCCCTTTGGACTGTGCAATGCCCCTGCCGTCTTCCAAGACTTTGTCAATGAAATTTTTCGTGATCTGTTATACTCCTGTGTTGTTGTATATCTGGACGATATCCTAATTTTTTCTGCCAATCTAGAAGAACACCGCCAGCATGTCCGTATGGTTCTTCAGAGACTTCGTGACAACCAACTCTATGCCAAAATTGAGAAATGTCTGTTTGAATGCCAATCTCTTCCTTTTCTAGGATATTTGGTCTCTGGCCAGGGACTACAGATGGATCCAGACAAACTCTCTGCCGTCTTAGATTGGCCACGCCCCTCCGGACTCCGTGCTATCCAACGCTTTTTGGGGTTCGCGTATTATTACAGGCAATTTATTCCACATTTTTCTACCATTGTGGCTCCTATCGTGGCTTTAACCAAAAAAAATGCTGATCCCAAGTCCTGGCCTCCTCAAGCAGAAGACTCCTTTAAACGACTCAAGTCTGCCTTTTCTTCGGCTCCCGTGCTCTCCAGACCTGACCCTTCCAAACCCTTCCTATTGGAGGTTGATGCCTCCTCAGTGGGAGCTGGAGCTGTTCTTCTACAAAAAAATTCTTCCGGGCATGCTGTCACTTGTGGTTTTTTCTCTAGGACCTTCTCTCCAGCGGAGAGGAACTACTCCATCGGGGATCGAGAGCTTCTAGCCATTAAATTAGCACTTGAGGAATGGAGGCATCTGCTGGAGGGATCAAGATTTCCTGTTATTATCTACACCGACCACAAGAACCTCTCCTACCTCCAGTCTGCCCAACGGCTGAATCCTCGCCAGGCCCGGTGGTCTCTGTTCTTTGCCCGATTTAATTTTGAGATTCACTTTCGTCCTGCCGATAAGAACATTAGGGCCGATGCTCTCTCTCGTTCCTCGGATGCCTCAGAAGTTGATCTCCCTCCGCAACACATCATTCCACCTGACTGCCTGATCTCCACTTCTCCTGCCTCCATCAGGCAGACTCCTCCAGGAAAGACCTTTGTTTCTCCACGCTAACGCCTCGGAATCCTCAAATGGGGTCACTCCTCCCATCTCGCAGGTCATGCGGGCATCAAGAAATCTGTGCAACTCATCTCCCGCTTCTATTGGTGGCCGACTCTGGAGACGGATGTTGGGGACTTTGTGCGAGCCTGCACTATCTGTGCCCGGGATAAGACTCCTCGCCAGAAGCCCGCTGGTTTTCTTCATCCTCTGCCTGTCCCCGAACAGCCTTGGTCTCTGATTGGTATGGATTTTATTACTGATTTACCCCCTTCCCGTGGCAACACCGTTATTTGGGTGGTCGTTGATCGATTCTCCAAAATGGCACATTTCATCCCTCTTCCTGGTCTTCCTTCTGCGCCTCAGTTGGCTAAACAATTTTTTGTACACATTTTTCGTCTTCACGGGTTGCCTACGCAGATTGTCTCGGATAGAGGGGTCCAATTCGTGTCTAAATTCTGGAGGGCTCTCTGTAAACAACTCAAGATTAAATTAAATTTTTCCTCTGCATATCATCCCCAGTCCAATGGACAAGTAGAAAGAATTAACCAGATCCTGGGTGATTATTTGCGACATTTTGTTTCCTCCCGCCAGGATGACTGGGCAGATCTCCTTCCATGGGCCGAATTCTCGTATAACTTCAGGGTCTCTGAATCTTCCTCCAAATCCCCATTTTTCGTGGTGTACGGCCGTCACCCTCTTCCCCCCCTCCCTACCCCCTTGCCCTCTGGTCTGCCCGCTGTGGATGAAATTTCTCGTGACCTTTCCATTATATGGAGAGAGACCCAAAATTCTCTCTTACAGGCTTCTTCACGCATGAAGAGGTTCGCGGATAAGAAAAGAAGAGCTCCCCCCGTTTTTTCCCCTGGAGACAAGGTATGGCTCTCCGCTAAATATGTCCGCTTCCGTGTCCCTAGCTACAAGTTGGGACCACGCTATCTTGGTCCTTTCAAAATTTTGTGTCAAATTAATCCTGTCTCTTATAAACTTCTTCTTCCTCCTTCTCTTCGTATCCCTAATGCCTTTCACGTCTCTCTTCTCAAACCACTCATCCTCAACCGTTTTTCTCCCAAATCTGTTCCTCCCACTCCTGTTTCCGGCTCCTCGGACGTCTTCTCGGTCAAGGAAATTTTGGCTGCCAAAAAGGTCAGAGGGAAAAATTTTTTTTTAGTAGACTGGGAGGGTTGTGGTCCTGAAGAGAGATCCTGGGAACCTGAGGACAACATCCTTGACAAAAGTCTGCTCCTCAGGTTCTCAGGCTCCAAGAAGAGGGGGAGACCCAAGGGGGGGGGTACTGTTACGCCGAGCGCTCCGGGTCCCCGCTCCTCCCCGGAGCGCTCGCTTCACTCCCTCCGCTGCAGCGCTCCGGTCACGTCCTCTGACCCGGGGCGCTGCGATCCCGCTGCCAGCCGGGATGCGATTCGCGATGCGGGTAGCGCCCGCTCGCGATGCGCACCCCGGCTCCCCTACCTGACTCGCTCCCCGTCTGTTCTGTCCCGGCGCGCGCGGCCCCGCTCCCTAGGGCGCGCGCGCGCCGGGTCTCTGCGATTTAAAGGGCCACTGCGCCGCTGATTGGCGCAGTGGTTCCAATTAGGGTTTTCACCTGTGCACTTCCCTATATTACCTCACTTCCCTTGCACTCCCTTGCCGGATCTTGTTGCCTTAGTGCCAGTGAAAGCGTTCCTTGTGTGTTCCTTGCCTGTGTTTCCAGACCTTCTGCCGTTGCCCCTGACTACGATCCTTGCTGCCTGCCCCGACCTTCTGCTACGTCCGACCTTGCTTCTGCCTACTCCCTTGTACCGCGCCTATCTTCAGCAGCCAGAGAGGTGAGCCGTTGCTAGTGGATACGACCTGGTCACTACCGCCGCAGCAAGACCATCCCGCTTTGCGGCGGGCTCTGGTGAAAACCAGTAGTGGCTTAGAACCGGTCCACTAGCACGGTCCACGCCAATCCCTCTCTGGCACAGAGGGTCCACTACCTGCCAGCCGGCATCGTGACAGTTTAAAGTGACAGTGGTCAGAATTGCAAAAAAACGCTACGGTCCTTAAGGTGTAAAATGGCCTGGTCCTTAAGGGGTTAAAGATTATGCAAATGACAGGTACCATTTAAAGAAGAAATGGTGGCTGGTTATGAGCCACTTGGGCTGAGTGCAACCCAATAGTTGTCTAAAGGTAGTGGACTCAATCAAATTACAATACAGTGACTGCAACATCAACAACTTGGCCAGGTGGGAATTTAGCTGCATGACAACTGGATGTCTGGGCAAATGCTGTTGTTTGCAGGATATTGATTTGGTTATGGATAACTGATGGGATGGAGGAGGAATACTTTAAGACTAGTGATGATGACAAGGAGACTGTACTGCCTTTGGATGAAGCCTAGGTACTAGATAGATGACAGGGATTGGAAGTCGCAACAGAATTTATCAAATTTATCAAAACCTGTCCAGAGGAAAAAGAGTTGCCCATAGCAACCAATCAGATTGCTTCTCTCATTTTTGAAAAGGCCTCTGAGAAATGAAAGAAGCGATCTGATTGGTTTCTATGGGCAACTCTTTTCCCTCTGGACAGGTTTTGATAAATCTCCCCCATAGTTCCTAGACTTGTGCCCTGACCACTAGTGATGTCGCGAACATAAAATTTTCGGATTGCGAATGGCGAACGTGAACTTCCGCAAATGTTCGCGAACAGGGCGAACCGCCATTGACTTCAATGGGCAGGCGAATTTTAAAACCCACAGGGACTCTTTCTGGCCACAATAGTGATTTAAAAGTAGTTTCAAGAGGACTAACACCTGGACTGTGGCGTGCTGGAGGGGGATCCATGGCAAAACTCCCATGGAAAATTACATAGTTGATGCAGAATCTGGTTTTAATCCATAAAGGGCTTAAATCACCTATTATTCCTAAATTCTTTGGAATAACGTGTTTTAGCCCCCTTAGGCAGCACATAGAGCCCCCCTTTAGGCATCATATAGTTAGATCCCCCTTTAGGCCGCATATAGATTCCCCCATATTAGGCAGTACATAGTTAGAGCCCCCCTTTAGGCAGCACATAGGCAGGGCCTCCCTTTAGGCAGCACATAGAGCC